>NC_091757.1:32563616-32581116 GCF_043380555.1 Nothobranchius furzeri | reverse complement strand
GAATGTGTTGTTTATTTTTATCAATAATAAAAAAATTCCACAAATGCAAATTGTTGTCACATTTTGTAGCAATCAGCACAATAACATTCTATTTTTATAATTTATCAAATGTTTTACATTTTGAGTTTAGCCAACATTTAATTTAAGCATATTTTAGAATATTTTGAGTAGAAGCTTTTTGTCAAAGCCCTCCAGCCTTTGTCTCCTGATCACCATAAATATGTATTAGTACATGAATATTCAAAATCTGGCAACTCACTGAGTTAGATTGTTGACCTAAATATCCGTAAATCAAATTTAAGACAAACCAACTTAGTCAAAGAGAAAAAAGGTCTGGTTAGTAACATTTCAGAGCTTTCATCTGCTACTCATGGACATGAGACAATGTTTACGCACAATAATCTGTGCTTTCTGTAGCTGTGTTCAAGGCTGATTCCTTAGGATACTGAAACACTCACTATATTTTCCACAACAATTAGTAAACATTGTAGGAGAAACATAATTAAAGGTGAGTATTCAATTCTGGAAAAATCCGTTCAAAAAAGCCACATTTTGGAAAAATAAATATATAAAAATGTAGAAATCTAATACCTTCAAACAGGAAAATGGTACAACACCTGCTTACGACACTCACGCAAGCAGACACGTATCTCTGCTTAGCTGCCAAGGTCAAAGTTTCCAGAACCAACTCTGAACAAAACTGAACTTCCTCTGACTCGCTTTGAACATCAACATATGAGACATGTTTAAAATCTGGTGTAACTTGGTCAAACCTGACAAAAAAAAAAAAAAAAAAAAAAAAAAAAGATACATAAGAAATGAAAGTTTTACGTATTATCAAAGTCCCCCAGCATCTTGGATTACATATCAGCTGGTCAGAGTGTAAACAGTTGTGAGAATTAAGAATAAAGAAATTTGGGAGAACACAGTCTTACTTTGATTTAAAAAATGGTTGTGATTACAGCTGGTTGGAATAAAAATGTTATTAAAATTAAAATATTGGAAAGGAGCTACAAGAAGTGCTCATGTCTGTAAAAACATCTGTCCACAGTATAAACACATGCATGAAAAACATACAGAAGTTGAAGCTGGAAGGAACAAAGCACCCTCTAGTGGCAGGCTCCAGTATAGGTTTTAGGTCCTGCCCCCTTCATATCAGCAAAGGTAATAAAAAAAATAAATGTACACCTGCAGAAAGTTATTATCAGAGGTGGACTTATGTTTATTTTTTACTGCTTCATTTAAAAACATATATTTTTTAATTAAGTTAAAGAAACAATGTGTAGTTTTTACCATTAATTTCTAGAAATATTCATCAAAATGTTGTTGAAAATAAATGAAATGATGCCTAGTTGTTGAAAAATATTGGCGGCTTTGTAACATATAACCATAAAAGTCAGGTCTAAAATACATGGGAGCTGGTCTAAGCATAGATACGTATATAAACACTAGATGCACCGTCCCCTCTTTTCGCCAATGGGATGCGACGTAGGAACGTGGCGGCCAATTGATCTAAGACAGCTGCCCCCTTTCGTGACATTAGGGTGTATGGTGCATGTACTATTTAAATAACTAATTTGCTCAATTTTCAACCAATTTTCAAAAGGTGTGATTTGTTCTAAAGATGTCAGAGATGTGTTTATGAAATAGGATGGGCTTGGCCCAGAAATTCCAGTTATTTCACTCCACAAAGCATTTAATCTTTCATAGATAACAGATACAAAATGTGCACCCCCAATAAATAAAACAACCGACATCCAAATCAAATCTGTCAGCCAGAACCGGCAATAAAATTTTATCCAGCAAATTATTTTGTATTTTCACTATTTCTTAACTTTTGTTTTCTTATTTATTGACTTTCTTTTATTAATTATAAGCTCTTTGGAAATGCTTTCTGAAAAAGTTAGGAAATAATCAAAAGATAGGTTAGTTTGAATAAATAAGATAGATGGATAATCGATTGATGTTTGTTATGGATCCAGGAGCCAGGATCACCCAGCCCCGGTGATCAGCCTGACACCGCCCCTCCTTCTCCTCTCTCCCAGGCTGCTGAGGAGCACAGCTGAGCCGAATCTTGTTGATTACCAACACCTGAATAAAAAGGCTGTGCCTTCAACAGTCTGGGAGGCAGCAGTGCAGGGAATCTGCTGTCCTCCAGGCCTCGGTTTGGTTTAACCCCTCTCGTTGTGATGAGTGTTAAACTTTGGCAGTTTTAACTCTTAGTGATGAGTTTTTGGAGTGATCCAGTAGGATCTTTTTGTGCTCGTTTTAAAGGTTAACTTGGTTTGGTACAATTTTATTGACTTCGGTTTTCAACACCTTCAGTTCAGTAAAGCTTTTAACATAAGTTTTTACCAGGTGTTTTTATAGTTGATAATTTATGTGATGTTAACCTTGTAGAGTTTGTTAATTTTTGCATTATTTTTTTAATGCGCGCCATATGTTTGCTCGTTTTTAGAGCCTTTTATTACAAATAAAACCATTTTAAACTCCACCGTCATCTTTCTTATGTTACCCCCTCCTTCGCATTTTACCATCTCATGTCGGGGACGTAACAATGCTGTGAAGGAGATTTTCAACATTAATAATACCAGATGAACAATGTATTGGAGGAGGTAGCAGCAGCAATGGAACAGCAGTTTCAAATAATTTAATTTGTGAAAACAATTAACAGACTGAAAAATGTACAAGCATAGGTTTTTGTTGCAACACTATAGTTGAAAGGTGATCCCACGTTGTCTCACTTTGTCACAGCGACGATTCGATCATCCGTAGGCTGCACGAAAGTCAGGCATGTTGACCCTCAAGCTTCACAATTAATAAAGGTGTATTTCTGCAAACATAAATCCAGAAATGTCCTGTTTTAGTACATCTTGATAAGTTTCGTGTAACAAACCAAGACGCTTAAAAATCACGGGCAATCTAGAGTTCATTTACTTAAAATAAAATGAGCAACTCCCACTGAGGTAAATAGTCTTTGTTTTGTGAAGCAGTGCACCCACCGTAGCCTCGTCATCTCTAAGCCAAGTTAGACAGCTAATAAATACAAATACATCCACAAGCACAGCCATTTAGACAACAATTTGGCTGTAGTAAAATTGTTATTGGTTTTGTAGAACCACATAAATTATCAATTGTGGTCTCAACCTGAACAGCATGCAAATAGCCTATAGGGACATAGTTCACAATGAAGTCACTTTCAAAAGCAAAAGTATTAATTTCAACATGTGCAAGTATCTTGTCTCAAGCCCATGTGTTCCAAAGTTTGTAACAAGGCACACCGCTTGTAAATCTGTTAATATTTGAACGAGTTAAAAGTTTTTGTTTAACCCTCTGGAGGCACCTGGTTACTCCACATACATGTTTCATGAGCATTTTTTAACTCAGAAGTACCACTGAAGGACTTAATTGTTTATCCTTTTATCAAAATTTATTTTGAGCCTGAGAGGGTTAAAACCCCTCTCAGGGTTAAAGCTGATTACTCACCTTCCAGCTGCTACCATTGAGAGCAGAGGAGTCTGTGATCTGAGGTAAGATGGCAGCCATTTAGCTACGGCCTCGACTCCCGCTTTCTCCACCTAGTGTTTATATACATATCTATGGGTGTTTCTCAATGCCAAGGAACCTTGCCTTGATGTCTTTGCCCCGCCCTGGTTGCCTAGGAGATACGTCATCGGGAGCCGCCAAGACGTGTTCCAAAGTTCATGTTCTACCAAGGTGTGTGTTCTCGGTTTGTTAGCCGTTTAGCTAGCTGAGCGAGAATACATGGGAGGTGTCTTGTAGCCTAGCCTTGGTCAAAAATTACCCAGAATACACTGCTGTATTTTCTAAAAGATGGCAGATCAGAAGCCAGCAGATACTTCTGGGACAATTTTCACGTTTAAAAGTAAGTCAACTAATTTAAAATGTTTTTTTTTTTAGATCTAAAGAAGTTATCTATGGTTGGTTAGTTGCTTAGTAGTTGCAGCTTCGGTGGCTAGCGGGTAGTAACTCACTTACATTTTTAGTTTAATAAACATATACACAATTTAAAAAGTAAAAGGCTCGTTATATATTTATACTGAAACTAATACATGTGAAATATAACATTATCTCCCATGTCACATGACCGTACGTGACCACCGTGGAAGCCGCAGTCATGTGATGCAAGTCTGTTCCATTTAACCGTTGTCTTTGACCGAGGAAGGACAGTGTCCTCGTTAGCAAGGCGCCTGGCCTCGCAAGGCCAGGCACCTTGAAATTGAGAAACACCCTATGGGTCTAAGTCTCTAGGCAACGCCATATTAGATGCCTTGTTTCCTTCTACGGGAGCCCATGAGGACAAAATGCATTTACTGATTTATAACAAACAGTTACAAATTTTTAATTATTCTTAAATGTTGCTGTTTTACACATTTACCTCTTCACTTGTTGCCAGTGATGAAAGGGAGTCTGATGTGCTTGTTTTGCTAAAGTTTACACTCCCCAGGGCTTTTTGACCCTAATGGACATTCGTTGGTAAGGTCTTACTCCAACATAAAAATACTGCTTGCTTGCCACGATGTAGGTATCTACTGCCCCTATTGCCAAGAAAAATACACACTGTCACTTTAAATTTAATATTTAACTATGTAATGCCTAATAAACATGATTGTTTAACGGGGAAGTAGATGCGACATTCAGCCCTGCATCCTGAGTTTTCACAATGTTCATCTACAAATACAACATGGCATGTTCTGTGTTGTCTTCTTCTGCTCATGTCCTGGTAAAGCAGCAAGGCTGCATGATGATGTGTAATGCTGGAGTATCTTACAGGTCCTGCAAGGGCAGATGAATTCACCTCACCTCCTCTGAGTCTGATTGGAGCCCAGGCTCAGCATAATGCATCTCCACCGCTCAGAGCGCCGCAGCTCCTCACACAGGAGCACACTGGTTTGTGGTCAGTACACATGCACCTCCTGAGGCATGCACACGGCTGTGTTTTTCTTTCAAAATCAAGCAGGATTTAAAATCCTTCACCATCTGGCAGACTGTGAGATAACTATTCAGTAGTTTAGGCCATGAGAAACTTTACAACTATGTAATGTATTTTTGCACCAGGCTGAAGAAGTTCTAATTTTCTCCTGTGTTTGATTCCTATCAGGAAGATGCATGAGACTGTTGTTTCAAGGAGGTTTACTACTTAATCTTGTTGTTGCTAAAATGACTTGTAGATCTTTAAAAATAGTGTTTCGGTCTACTTTTTAGATTACACTTGTGCCAAAAGGGTGTTCTGGGAGATTGTGCAAGGACTGAAGAGCTTGATAAACCTTCCAAAAGAAAGGAGTCCATAATCCCAGAAGGAACCATGGTCCAGCACTAAACTAAAATAAATCCAGTGTTTTTAGGTCCTGTAGAGAGATGTTAAATATCTGGTGTTCCCTCTGACTTCTCCTTTGCAGCAGCAGTCGTTTAACCAAGCCACTACAAAAACCGAAGAGTTTATTTGTAAAAAACAGATAAAATCTTTATTTGATCAAAATCACCAAACCTTACTTTGACTGATATCACATGAAGTCAATAAAATGGAGCAAGGAGAGGATCTGTTTCTGCAAACGTGGACCCAGCAGAAAATGAATGAGTAGAAAGTCAGGGCTGGGAGTCCGATTTTTAACCCCGCTCTGATTTAGATCAGAAATACACCCAAGGTTTAGTCCTGACTCTCAGAGAGCAGCCCTTTTCTTAAACATTTTTGCTTTCCACCGTCCAAATGTAATGTCTCAGCTTTCACAGGGAATTCAGCTTCTCTCAGTTATCCCTTGTTAGGTCACTCAAGTGGAGCCTGAGTTTTAATGCAATATTTCAGACAGTGCCTGAGGGCAGCCGCGCTCAGGAGTCTGCTCACTATTGCACGATGATGGGAGAGCACACACAGCAGCAGAGAATAATGAGGTGGATCATGAAGAGCTGGCTCATACTAAAGTTGGGCAGATGCTGCCCCCTGCTGAGCGAAGCTCAAACTTTTTCTTTGGCTTCAACTGTGTTTATGATCGTTGGGTTTAAAGAGAAAAAAATCAGTGTTTAGTTTTTGTCTTGTGTGACTTTATCTATACCTGGTGCTACAATTTAATGATATTGTGCTATTTCATCTATTTCAGCCTTATAGATGCATTTAAAATACATAATAATAATAATAATAATATTCGGAACAAGATCATACTCATCAGTGGCTACGCAGTGCAGGACTGAAGGCAGAAACTGAAGGATTGTCTATAGCAGCACAAGACCAGAGCCTGTCAACGAGATCATACCACCACAAGATCATGAAAGATGGAACAGACCCCATGTGTAGAATGTGCAGCAAATATGAAGAAACCATTGACCACATTCTCTCAGGCTGCCCCACTCTAGCCAGAACTGAGTACATCCAAAGACATGACAGGGCAGCAAGCTATATCCTCTGGAAGATCTGCAAACATGTCCATCTACCAGCTGCAGATAAGTGGTGTGAACACCAACCACCAACAGTGACTGAAAACAACAACATCACAGTGTTGTGGGACATGCCGATCAACACAGACAGATAAATCATGGCCAACAGACCAGACATAATCATCAAAAACAAAGACAAAGAAGAGAAGACCTGCCTCATGATTGACATGACCATCCCATCTGAAAAAAATGTCACCACCAAGGAGCTCAAAAAGCTATCAAAGTACAAGGACCTGGAAACAGAAGTCACAAGAATGTGGGGGATGAAGACAACAACAATACCCGTCGTAGTGGGTGCACTTGGCCTCATCAAGAAGGGACTGGAAAAGAGAACAAAACAGATTCCTGGAAACCCAACAGTCCAAGAAATCCAGAAGATTGTTCTTCTCGGAAGTGCCCACATCATCAGAAGGACGCTTTCCATAAACTAACCCTGAAACTGCCTTAGAAGCATGGATTGACTCTGGCACTTCAGTGAAAGCATACAAATATACAACAAATATAATAATAATAATAATAATCATCATCATCATCATCATCATCATCATAATTTTAATAATAATACCAACAATAATAAGTATAACATAGACTACTCCAGAAATCATTCATTTGTTCCTTTTTTTAAATCAATTTAAGGATTCTGGGTTTAGCAGATCAGAGATCAGAGTGAAAACTGATTATCGAATAACTTTACTTCTTGCTCTTGTAACCACTAGTTTTAAAATATCCACGGAATAAAGAGTGTTTCCACAAAATGATGAAAGGAATTTTATGCATATTGCCTTTCCATATTAATACAAACGAAACAACAAGCATGATGACCAAGTCAGACCTAAACATGTTGCTAGTCCATCATAATCCAGAACAGAGACACTCAAAACAGAACGCATTTAAAATGTAAATTTGGCTCCTGATTTTCTTGAGTCATGTCATACTCAGACTTGGGTTATTTTGAAACTTTAACATTTTAAAAACATTTCTTTTTCCAGAGAACTAATTATTCTGAATTTTATTTTGAAAGTACCAAGAAAAATTACGATTCAGCTTCTTTTCAGTGAATTATTGTCAGGTGAAGTAGAATGTGTACTAATGCCACATGAGTATAAGTCATAGTATTCCAGTGGAAGTATACTAGTGCTAAACTACCAGTAGAAACCCATCTGTTGTTGCCTTTCATCATCATTGTTGATTTGCTGTTTCATTATACTTAATAGATGGGTGGGTAGAGAAAGATCATCATGTTGGTTTGCATAGAAGTGTATTAGCCTGTTTATAAACCTTTACTAACAAACGGGCCAGTTTCTATTTTCTTTATTTGCTCCTCCCACTTAAGTTTTTATAAACCAATGGGATTGTTTCTGCTTCAGAGTCAGCTTTACTCTGAAGGGCATTAAAACTATTTAAAGGATGAACATACAGACAGATGCTCTCCTCCATGTACTCTTTCATTGTACCATCTATTCCAGTGTTTGCTGACCTGCTGCTGCAGACTGGCACAGAATCCATTGCTCATTGATCTTGAGTCACAGACAAATCCCAGTCTCAGAGCCCGTGATGATGTCAGCTGATCAAAAGCCAATTAACTGGAGCTTCTCCATCTGATTGGCTCAGAAGAATGTCAGTATAGTTTAGAGCTAAAGCATGCTTCTGTAAGGCTAAACGCTGATGCTCAACTAACATGCAAACTTTTAACGAGTGAAATTTAGAATGCCTAGCGGTAACACACACAGCAATTAATCAAGCGTGCATGTTTTGTGTTTTGTGTGAGGAAGCCAAGCTCCAGGAGAACATGCTAACTCCCGACCAAAGGGCTCCAACTGAGATTCAAATGGGAAACCTTTCTGCTCTGAGGTGGCAGTTCTAACATTCACAATAAAGGCTTGTATTATTTCTGATATTTGACTTTAGTAGCAGAGTTGCATGGAGATGCAGTTGCCCTGTTGCCTCGCTGTGAAGAGGTTGTGAGTTCAAATCCCTGCTGCAGTCTTTCTGCACAGAGTTAGAATTGTCTCCCTATGTATGCAGGTTCTCTCTGGGTTCTCCAGCTTCCTCTCTCAAACTAAAATGCACGTCAGGCTACCCAGAGAATCCAAATTGTCTCTACAAGTGCGATTGAGTGTGTGGCTAAAAAAATGAATGCCTGTTTGAAAGAAAGCACCAGTAGAGGGCAGTGTTTCCCCAAATGCAGGATTTCTTAACTCGTGGTACATCCACTATGTTAATTAACCTCTATGTCATTGTGCCTTTATATTTCTCCATTTTGTTATTATTGGGTTTTATTTGTGGTCATAAATGACTAAAAATGCAATTAGCTGACAAATACCTGACAGTTAATTCAACCCTTACCATCAGGGCTTCACCACTTAATGTTGGGACACTTTAAAAGACTCTGAGTAGTAACTGATTATGAAAAATCTTATCTTGCAATTGCAAATATGCAACACCCTATCCTTCAGTACGCTCTTTCAAAAACGTTTTACTCTGTATTACAGCTGAGATCTGCGTGCATGTGTTGTGCAGGATTTGAATGTTCCAGTCTGACTGATGAATTAGATTAAGTTTGTGATGCACTATCATTCCTCCTGTTACATTTGTTTGTTGTGTCACACATCAGAAAAACAGCAATATTTCACAGCTGATTCACATGCCAGCCAGGTGTGAGGATGTTTTCACTTGGCCTTCAGGGAGAACTGACAGCTCACTTTGCAGTGCAAACGAACCTGAGCTCATTCTGGGCTCGAACTCCTTAATCCATGCACCTTTAGAAAGCGTTAGCCAGGCTTGTATCCTCTGACCATTTGTGGATGGTGGAAATTCCCTCCTGTGTGTTTTCTGCAAGACACATGTGCCTGCCAGAGAAATCTGCTTAGACAGAATCTCATCGGCCTCCAAAAAACTGAGAACTCTCTGCAGCAATATGTGACTGTAGTGTGACCATCTGTTTTTGTTGATGGTTTTTTTTCTGCTGTTTTCTCTTTGTGTTTTAGATTAGAGGGTTTGTCTTACATTACAATGACACCACTGTGCACTTCTGTGGCTTGTCTTAACATCCACTTTTCATTTTTGCTCACTTGGTGCAACCACAAACATGCAGACACAAACAGCACATTGACAAGCATGCAGACACATGGAGAAGTCCACCCCAGCCCACAGGATGCTGTCGTTCCCGGTTGTAGATGACTTCCTGGAAGCCTGTGCAGCAGCTGTGCTGCACGACAGGATAGAGCTGGACATCAGGGAGACAAAAAGAGACACGGTGCTCAGCTTGTACTTCCTGATGCTACTTTTCCTGCAGCACGACTTGCAGTCACGACGTCCAGAAGATGGCACAGAAATACAAACAATCCGCCACTCGGGGCTGGCCTGTATGATGAGGTCGGTTACACAATGATGCCAGCAGCTGCTGTCCTCCCTGTGTTGTGAAGCGTGTTGTTTGTTTAGTGTTCTGCAGCTGTGGATGCAACTGGAGAGGTGAAGTGAAGCATAAACCCCCAAACCGTTCTCCTTTCTTTCCAGCAAACATGTTTTACATTTGCATTTAAAGTGTTTAGATGGAAACATTTTACAAACGTAATCTAAAAGGCTGTGCTGCAAACCTGACTAACAGAAGAAAACAAACTGAGCACACGTTAAGGCAGAAGGTGTTTTAACACCTACTACGATCCTGACTGTAAATCAGTACAAGCCAGAGTTGAGCAGAAAATAGTTTTTTTCTCACCTCAGAAACAACATTCATCACTGAAACAAAGGGGAAGGAGCTCTCTACAGTCTAACTGTGGCAGAAAAAGGAAACGGGTCAAAAACAACATGACCAGAGGCCACTGTTACCATCAGAACAAGGAAAAACATAAAGGAGCATGGCATTGAGAATGTTTCTGAACCTGAGGAGATACTATTGACCGGCATGGGCCTAAACCATTTCTCCAGTGCTTCACTGCCTCTACCAAGACTAAGGGCTAACCATAACTCTGACTTGGATGAAGTCCTACCTGACTGGTAGAACTATGAGTGTTTCTACAGGTAATCACTCATCGTCTCAGAAAGAGCTGAAATGGGGGTCCCTCAGGGATCTGTTCTGGGTCCCCTGCTCTTCTCAATCTATCTGCTCCCACTTGGCCTGATCTTCCGCAGGTGCGGTAATGACTTCCATTTGTTTGCCGACGACTCCCAAATTTATCTGCCAGTAAAAGAGGGGTTGTCTGGCTCCATTAAGTCTCTGGTGGAATGCGTGGAAGATGTGCGTTCATGGTTGTCGGCCAACTTATTAAGTTGGAATGAGAGCAAGACTGAAGTCATTGTTTTTTCACCTATTAGCCATGTAGCACAGACCTCTTATCATTAGCACCATTTTAACACAAAGTGGTAACTGATCTTGGTGTGCGATTGGACTCTGAATGGAGCTTTGATGGACAGGTGAATTTCGTAGTGAGATCCTGCTTTTTCCAGCTCCGGCACCTTGCAAGATTTAAGCCTATGCTATCCAGAAAGGACCTTGAGACTTGTAACATCTGCATTTGCGCTTTCCAGACTCGGCTACTGCAACTTCTTTTATGTTGGTCTGACCACTTCCACACTGTCAAAGCTGCAGATGGTTCAGAATGCTGCAGCAAGGTTCATGGAGGGAAAAAATGGGAGAGCATCACACCAGTATTACATGCACTTCAGTGGCTTACAGTACAACATTGCATTGAGGTCAAGATTCTGGTATTTATATTCAAGTCACTAGCAGGTACTGCGCCGCCTTAACTATCATCACCACTGCAGAAACACGCCCCCTCAAGATCACTGCGTGCCGCTGCCAACAACCTACTGGTTGTTCCACGAACCAAGCTTAAGAATCATGGAGATCAAGGTTTTAGTGCTTTTGCCCCAAAATTGTGGAATGGCCTTCCCCTGGAATTAAGACTCACAACTACGCTTGAGACTTTTAAAGCAAAATTAAAAATGCACTACAGACTCAGAGCATCCCGTTAGATTGTTTTGACAGATGTGCCTGGTTTTAAGTCTTTGTTTGCATGTAGTTATTAGCTAAATTAAGATTTTATCTATGATTTTATTGTTTTTGGTACTTAACATGAATTCATGTATAGTACTTTTTACTCCTTATGATGTATCTTTTATTATTTTAATGCTTGTTAATTTTACACTGCTGTGTTCACCACTTTGGCCTGCCTTGTTTGGCAGCAGGAATGCGCTCTATAAATGAATGAATGAATGAATGAATGAATGAATGAATGAATAACTCCCCTAGTGACAGAGAAACACCAGAATGGAGCAATCAGGACATCTTGTAGTCATCTTCGCATTTACTAACTCAAAAGGATGCAGAAGGGCAGTTGAGCCAGTTGAGATGGCTCGAGTATCTAGTTAGGATGTCTCCTGGATGCCTCCCTGGTCAGGTTTCCAAGCCCGAGGACACGCTGGAGGGACTATGTCTCTCGGCTGACCAGGGAACGCTTTGGGATTCCCCTGGAGGAGTTGGCCCAAGTGGCTGGGGAGAGGAAAGTCTGGGCCTCTCTGATTAGGCCACTGCCCCCGTGACCCGACCCCAGATAAGTGAAAGAGAGCAGATGGATGGATGGATGGAAAAGGATGCAGAAAGGACACCAGTTTATCCAGGCAATAGGAGGAGTGAATATATCTGATGAAAACATCCATCCAGATTAACCTTGATTTTGGTAAAGTTCTGTTTTATCTTTCTTCAACATGAACTAAAGCAAACAAAAAGTAAAATTTTTATAAATGTTAAAGAGCATGCCAAATGACTCCCTTGGGAATAACTGAACCAGACATGCGGGGTCCGCCCGAATGACAGCTGGCGACTGACAAGACCCAGTGGATGTAGAATCTAACTGTTCATTCCTGTTTAACATTTTCCTTTTCTTCATCCTAAATGGCTGTCATGAGGAGAAATGAAGTGAGCAGCAGTGACTAGAGTTTAAGGGGAGTAGAGCATATTGAGCCATCACATCACCACTGAATCCCAGAGCTCCGCCGGCCTTCACAGAGGGTGAGCACCTGAGTGGAAAGGATAGCTTATTCTCACTGTGGTGCAGAAACATCAGGGCGATGCATGGGCTCCTGCAAAAACTACAGCTCCATTCTGAAGCCAGTAGTTTGCTGGGACATGGCTTCTCCACGCTGCATGTAGACACTCTCATTTTAGTCTCATGAAGCTGCAGAGAGAAATCACCTACACAGAGCGAGATTTAAACGGGCCAAGCCTAAGGCCCTGGACATTTATAGATCCCTTTACCTTTCAAGAGCAATTTCACCACAAATAGGATTAAAACTAATGGCATTTGACACCACCAGGTCCTGCACATTGAATCCATGAGGTTTTATCGCACTGACATTTCAAAAGGTTGGCCTGTGTGTGCAGCAGAGCACTCACTGATGCAGGGCTGGGTGACATATAGAGGACCCAGGGGAGCCGAGCTTTTACAGCCAGATCTGGAGACGCCGCTCCCTCTTCCCAACAACCAACCAGTTCCTTTACATCAACTTTTATGGACAATAAACCCAAAGACTACAAATTATAACATTCCAGCCAGCAGTTTCAACAACTCTGCAGATGGGGGGTGGCATTGTTTACGTCTGGTCAGAGCTCTTAGGTATGAATATGCATCAGTGAGATGATGCTCATTATCTCAGCTTGTGTGCAAAGTCTTCTTGTGTGATCTGCTTACTTCATGAAGATAAATAAAACCAGGGAACGATTTCCTTCCTCTTTTGGCGTTTAATTTCATTTTGTATAAACAAGACTCTTCAAGGTCAGTAAATGAAAGTGCTGTGTTTGGAATGTGAATAGCGTTTGTTGCCGCGGGGATCCAGCCCTATTAAAAATGTGCTCATTCAGTAGCACAGAGCTCTGCTTGACCTGAATAACAATTTTAGCATTGCCTGCTTTCATGCTATGACTGAGTGTACTCCCATCAGCATGTCTGTTTGCACGATCTAGTTTGTTTATGCATTCATCACACTGCTACAAAGCTACAAAACCATTCCGTTCTTCGCTCTTGCATCAGCTATTTAGACTGTTCAGCTATATGCCTTGATAGTGTAGCTTCACATTTACCCTCTGTTATGGAAATGTGCCCATTGCTTCATGCAGAAATGCTCTTTTTTGTGCATGCTGGAGCTAAACTGATTCACATAAGAAGGCACACAGAAACCAGAAGTTTTTACTGAGCATCTTCTTTAATTGGTCTACTTTTTGTTTATTTATTTTTTTTGCCTAAACATAAATCGTGAGGCAATCATTTTTATTAGGATGTCCAAGCTGAAACAAAGAGAAACCATCACCAGCCGGGATTGAAAACCTAATTAAATTTACATCCAGGTTGAGGCCTCCCTCTGTCTGATTTCAGTGTTCCCATTCAAGCATGTAAACAGCGCGTTTTCAGAAATCACCACTCTGGCACACTAAACACTTTCCGCCCAGAGAACAAAAGCGAGCTGGAAAAACGTGAATACATTAGCAACTGAAATGAGATCATGAGCGGCGTTGGCGAGGCGGCTGTGAAATCACAATGCAAGGATGAAATATCTCAGCTTGCGGACTGTTTGGCGCTGGCAGTTAGCCGCTGTGAATGATTGTACTAATATTTGGAGTTATTAGTTCTGCTACATTCTTCGTGAGAATGAGCAGCGTGGCAGGTCCAGGATGATGTCGTTCATAGGGCTGCTGCTGGAGTCTCTCAAGCAAACGGTGCTCCAAAATAAACCCAGAAGGGATAAAAAGTACTCTTCTGTATTAAAATGATTTTACTTTGATAGTTCAGACAGGTCTATGTCCCCGAATGTGCACTCACTTAAAGGAAAACATTGCTATTCTAAACTTGGATGGCCACAAACTGTGCCACACGCTGAATTCATCCTTATCAACGCCAGTGGACACTCAAACACCAAATCACCAGTTTTTATTTAAAGATAACGGGTCTTAGGTTGTGAAATTTGCTTTTTAGATGCTAAAGGGAAACAGGAGCCACTAGAAAACAAAACAATTAACTCCAGAGGATGTAGTCACAGTTGCTTGTTCTGGATTATTCAGAGAATCCAGTGTCAGCAGCTTTTCCATAGACCATGTTTTTAGCAGCAGGAAGTGCAGCTTTTACATCAAAGTTTGTGGATTATGCAGAACAAGCATGAATGCTATTTCTTGGGGGTCCATTTATGTTTACTGGTTTATGGTGTCAGTCCTGAGGCAAAAGGGCCATTGAAGCACAAACAAGTGAAATCATCTGGAAGCAGTTTGATTTAGTTTATTATAATCTGAAAAAACAAAGAAGAAATCAAAAGTCTCAAAATGACCTGGAAAGTCATCATGGATAGGATCACTTTTCCATGGAGGCAAAAGTGTATAAAACACTTGAAGTACATAGTTTCAAATATTTTCATCACACAATGCTAAATATATTATTCTGCAGTTTAAATTCAAATAATTTTAGCATTTTTTCCAAAATAAAACATCCTGCAGCTCGATGCTTACCCTTTTTTGGCCCATTATGCGAAAAAATAATCAGAAAGTTGATGAAGAACAACTGTTTTATAATCCATTGGGTAAATATTTAACTGTACAAAATATAAATCTGACACTTGTCCACTGTGGTACTTGGACTCTCCAGCAGAGAATACATTTTCAGTATTCAGTTGAGCAGATTTATGAGGAAAACCCAAATCCTGTTAAAGAGTTACAGCGAGCTTTATTACATGTTTATTGCATGTAGGATTGGTTCCTCGGCTGGTGTTCAGTCACCGCTACACCACTCCACTGATGCTTTCTAGGATGTAAAAGTATTAAAGGGTGGGAATATTCTGTTGGGGATGAAGAAAACCAGATTGAAATCTGACCATCTGAGACTAGATTTGTGTTTGTAAGAAGTGAGCTTTAAAGAGCAAGTAAACCCCTACCAGAGTCTAACTCCACTCCCACTTCATGTTTGAAAAATGCAACAAATGCTGTTGCCTGGCAGACCGAGAGGGCGGAGCTGCTAACAAATACGCACACACACACAGGCTCACAACAGCATTGTGACATCATAATGTACCAGTTTACATCATAGCATACCTCTTAGCCAATAGCGGTGGCAGATTTAAATTAGAATACAGTGCATAGTTTTTACCTGACAATGGCACAACACTGCCAGTTTTAGGCAGAATATTTAAATTTTAACTAAGATGCACTGAAGTGCCAAATTATTGACTACACGTATCTGCAGCACGATTAGAAACTTGTTTGTTTAGTTTATCAGCAAAAAAAAGTTTATTTGGGGGTGACTTGCTCTTTAAGTGTTCACATCTCTGTTTTATTAACAAACACAACAAATCTCTGCATAAGGATGTTTAACTGAACCAATCTACCTCTGGTGATTTTCTATGAGATGAGTGAGATCTACAGCAGGAAGTAAATTATTAGCAGGTAGTGGCTAAACGGTGCTTGTGCTGCTCTGGCAGATTGCCTCTTGTGGACTCACACTGAGGTAACCGCAGAGGCTTTTAAGCAATTTTACTATTAGTTTACAAGTGCCATTAACAAGCTCTTCTGAGATTTGCTCCCAATTTGAAGTCTGCAAACAAACACAAATGCACACTTGTTCTGCTGGAAATATGTGAGAGCATGTTGCAGCCTCTTCGCCAGGCGAGGCCTTTATTGCTCCCTTGTGACTGCATGCTGCAGGCTCTTCGGGGATGCACTGACTTGGAAGAGGAGTCCTAATCCCCAAGTAATGACAAGCATTAAATACAGTCCTCAGTGTCATTATGCAGCAGCTCCACAAACACCACGCAGCTGTGTAATGGCATCATGGAGAGCCTATAACTGGAGGCAGAATGCCAGGAAAGAGGCTTTTGGATCGCTTTGAGATGAAAAATGGCGCTTGCTGCTCTTTCTCCTGAGCATTTACGACTTCCGTTTTAACCCACGTTAAAGGAGCAGTGATGGTTGTTCCTTTAGCGTGTGTGAGGGAACAAATGTTTTCCTGCAGCAGTACCCACAGGCGGTTTTGTTTCATTATGTTTCACAGAGAAGGGTGTTGCAGTTGGTGAGATGGACACCAGGTGGCAGCCTAAGTCTTTTTTCTCTCTTCCCCTGCCTTTATCCCAAACGATGATGTAATCCTTTTCATGTCATTATATCACATGGCACAAACAGGCTCTCTGCTTCCATCTGTGTGGATTTCCAGTGATTGTTGATACCATTGTTGCGGTTATCTACTGCTCCTGTGCGGCCATCTCTTATTCATACCAAGCCTCGCGGTGTCTCTTTAATCAAATCAAGCTGGGGCTGATTCTGCAGCACAGAGCTGAGGCCAGCTCTCCCAGCTGGCCACATCTCCACCGGCGCTGCTCTCTGATGGCTTTTAAATATGGCTCTGACCTTAACAGTAATAAAAAGCAATTCTCACACCACTAATCCCTCTCTCTGCTCTCACTAGTTCTTAACCTTTTCTTGCAAGAGAATAACTTAGCAGAGATGGGAATACGCCACCCCCTCCTTGACAACACCCACCCTCTGTAAAAAATCAGCGCCTAATAATATTGTCTCAGTGGTGGATAGATTACAGCAGGAGGAGAGCATCTGCTGCAGGAGAAACAGTATGACGGCTTCCTCCCTGGGGAGCGGTGGCTGTAAAAGACAATCAGAAATAGACAGAGGGATGGAAACAAGCAGGCTTTCTTCAAGAAACAGACAAGCATCAAAACCACAAGTCTCACAGGAGAGCGTGTTTTTGTTTCTACGGGATTGTCAGTTTGTGTAGTCATTTAATATGTATGCCATAGCTGTTTTCCACTTCCTAACAGCAACGACAAACAATGCAGCTTCAGTCTGTGCAAATCTGAAATGAAAGAGACACGAAGACAGAAAATAAATGTGACAGCCAAAAGAATTGTTCCTTCCTAAAAGCAAGTTTGTCTAAAACCTGCTTTTTTTAGATTTTCTCTGACAGGAAACTGAGCAGAATTTCAGGTAGCTCTTTCAAGTCCAGTGGGTGATTTTTATGTTAAGTGAACAGTAAGTTGAGTTCAGCTACTGGAACAGAGATCAGAG
>NC_091757.1:32383616-32558616 GCF_043380555.1 Nothobranchius furzeri | reverse complement strand
ACACACAAAGAGGGGGAGGAAGAAGGTCTTACTTTGTCTCCAATAATAACACTTATATGAAAACCTGTTAAGCTGAAATTGTTAATTAATCAAAAACAACTTGAGTGGAGCAGCAAACCCGTTTAACAGAACAATACACAAACGACTACTGCCTTTCTGTAAGTTACCAGAATGGATACAATACTCTCATTGTTTCTGTTGTTTTTCGTCATATTTTTATACAATTTAAATTAAAACAATTGTGCATCTCTTGTCTTCAGTACTTTGCTAATATTTTAGCATCAATAAGCCTGTTGTTTGAATTTCATTTAATGAAAAAAATTTGTTCTAATAGGTTAGAAAATAAAAAAAAAAACATATTTTTAAGAGTTACAGAAAAGAAAGCATTTTGTAATTCCTTTAGAAAACTATATTTATGATCTGGTACTTTTACCACTCTTCATAAATCAGAGATAAAGTTCAAGTAACTCCATCTGTAAGCAGTTAAAGCATCACATGACCTCAGTGACTCACACCTGCCATTAAAACCTCAGAGTCTGAACACCGCCAAGCAAAGAGCACCAAGAAGGCACAAAAGCACTGAAGAGCTGAAAAGACTCAGGGCCAAGAATAGAGCATAAGATTTAATTATCTGTTTCTGAATTGATCCAAATGAGGAGCGAATGAGCCTCCGAGTCCATGTTAACCCTCTCAGGCTCAAAACAAGTTTTGATAAAAGGACGAACAAGTAAGTCCTTCAGGGGAGTTAAAAAATGCTCATGAAATACATATGTGGAGTAACCAGGTAGGTAGGTTTTTACTGTTGTAAATCTGCAACGCCTGCCCCCAGAGGGTTGAACACACAAACTGATATTGAGGCTAAGAAGGTGCAAAGCAGCAGGAGTCTGCATGTCTGGATATAAAAGGGCTTCGAGGTCTTTATGCAAAATAAATGGTTCAGATTTTCATTGAAACATCACCATGTGGGTGAAAATTTGACAGAAAAAAATGTCCAACAATGATCTGTTGACTCATTCTGCATCATAAAACCTTTGTTTAGTCATACAGATCCCTGTAGAGAACATTGCAGACTCCTGCTAACACACACACACACACACACACACACACACACACACACACACATATATATATATATATATATATATGTGTGTGTGTGTGTGTGTGTGTGTGTGTGTGTATGTATGTATGTACATATGTATATATATATATATATATATATATATATATATATACATATATGTGTGTGTGTGTATAAATGTATGTATATATGTATACATATATATATATATATATATATATATATATATATATATATATATATATATATATATATATATATATATATATATACATATACATGTATATATGTATATATACATATACATATATATGTATACGTATATGTATATATGTATATATATATATATATATATATATATATATATATATATATATATATATATATACGTAAATTTCATTCATTAATTTTTTTGATCTTCTTAGGAATTAAAACATAAGCTGATAGCAACAGCCTTTAATTCCTAGATATGTAGTTCATTAACACTACATATATTACAGGGACACACGGAAAAAGCACAGCCACAGTTATTTTTTGTTTTTCCTTTAGAATAAAACAAACTTCTAAAATACCAACCACCCAGTGACCCCAGTAACTGCTCAGAAATACCTTCTGCTTGGTTTTAATGACAAGAGCAACAACTATAACAACGGCTGTCTTTACTAATGTGTGTTTGTTGACACACGTTTCTATTGACAAAGACAGAGAAGCGAAGAGACAGGATGATTAGAAGTAGTCCTTTTAAGATTAGAACAAGCTGTGAGTGAGATTTTCTCTCCGTCTGGTATTCATTCAAGATGAAATTAATTAGCAGGATCGTCGCTGCTCTAATTTAAAATCTAATTTGATAGCATGATTCAAATAGAAATGATTCAAAGCAGTAGTCTGAAAACAGGCAGGATTTATTCTTTACATCCGCTAACGTGCCTCTTAGGTGTGTTATTTATTGATTTTTTGTTGTTGTTGCTTATGTAAAAGCAAATGTTGCAGGCACACATTCTTACAAGTACACATCAGGCAGATAAACATCAAATAAACATGAAGCAACTGTTCGTCAGGTGAGAAATGTCTGTGGTCACAGGTGCCAGGCTGTCTGAGGTCAAAAGGTCACAGTGTTCACCAGTGTGGTAACCCGTGACTTAAAGGCAGCTGAGGAGGCCTAGCTGACACAACAACACTAATGCGTGTGTCCAGCACGCTCCACTTGTCTGAACGTTCACGGAGGTGAGGAGCTTTACCACAGAGCTTTGTTCTAATAACTAAAGCAACAGAATGATGAGGGGAACTTCTTTGTTTTCATGGAAAAATACACTAAGATTAAAGGCGTGTTATGAATTCTTTACATGTAAATGTCTTATCTTCATCCTGACTGCTTCACACTTCTGCTAATTGTTGCATTTCCTGCTAGAGATTCTATTTCAATCAAGCCAGCAAGACATTATCCATCAAAAGCAAGGATGTAATCCGAACCCGAAAACCAGACCTTCCACTTCTTGACTGCTTCTTTAAAAGTCTAAACACATCTGATCCTAAAAACAAGTTTATCGAGTTGATTTACACTAAAAGCCAACGATGCTTGACTCCTCTGCTGAAATATGGACGCTTAATCTGTTAAGAATAATTAATGTGTGCCATGTTTGAGTTTAAGTCAGCTGTAAACATTAAAACTGACCTGAACTGAGCTGCATTTATAAACTTTTCTTTAGACTTTAGTTCACAAGATGTGAAACCAGCACCTATTTAAGATTAAACAAGAAAAACATTACAAACAGAAAACACACACTCTTGTTGCAGGTGAATTTATGGAAACATGGCATATGAAGTAAGAATGCTCAGGCTGTCACAGCCATTGTGTCCTTGGGCAAAACACTTCACCCTGCTTACCAGCTGATGGTGGTTGGAGGGGCCGATGGCACCAGGGCAGCTGTGGCTACAATTATCAGCACCAGCGTGTGAATGGAACTGTTGTGTTGTAAAGCACCTTGAGGGGCTGCAGATCTCTTGAAGGTGCTGCATAAAACAGGATATTTGCATGATGGAAAGCAGGAATTTAGATAAAAGACAGAATTTCCTGCATTTGACTGATAACTGGTCCATGCACAAGCTACATGTGTTTTGTCTGCTTTAGCTGTGGGAAATCAGTCCTTCTCTCTCAGGGCAGTGCAAAAGGCTGGCAAATGGCTTTAGGTTCAAGCCGGGCATGCACTGTGCAACTTTTTCATTTTTTAGAGCCAATTTTCCCCTCGTGCGAGAATCCACAAGATCGGGACGAGTTACTGCGTAGGTACAGATTAATTCCTGAGTGGGCACTTGGGAGGAGGCTTCACTTTACTTTAGGGTACACACAAGCAGTAGGTAATAGTTAAGTACCTAGTGGGTACAGATTAGCAAATGTGTGGACTCGAGTCACATGACTTGGACTCGAGTCAGACTTGTCATATTTTAATGACTTCTGACTTGACTTGATACAATTTATAAAAACTTACGACTTGTCTCAGACTTGAACGCCAATGACTTGTGACTTGAATTGACTTGCATCTGTTGACTTGATGATGACTTGAGAATATTTGATAATTTAGCACAAAAGTGGCACGGCATGGACAAAAATCATGAATCATTCTTGGTTCTGGGTTTGATCTTGTTCTGCTAACTGCAGCAGCACTTTGTTTATAATCAGTTTCATTTGCACTTTCTGCTTGTTTGAGCAAATAAATGAAGCTTTAAGAAGCTTTATTTCTGGAATGTATTCATTATCATTGTCATTAAATTGAAGTTGGACAGATGACTTGAATGTGACTTGAAAAGTCAAAGTTGAGGACTTGGACTTGACTTGGACTCCCACATCACTGACTTTGGACTCAACTTGGACATGGTTGTCTTTGACTAGGACTTGACTTGAGACTTGATTGGAAAGGTCTGTGACCTACTTGTGACTTGCAAAGCAGTGACTTGGTCATACCTCTGCAGATTAGTTTCTGAGTAGGTACTTGGGAGGAGGCTTCACTTTACTTTAGGGAACACAAAAGCAGTAGGTAATAGTTAAATACCTAGTAGCAGTGTTGGGAATGTTACTTTTAAAAAGTAATTAGTTAGAGTTACTGAGTACTTTGTCAACAAAGTAACTTAGTTACTTACCAAGATACAAGATTATAAAAGTAACTAATTACCAACAAAAATAACTATTTTGTTACTTTTTTTCATTAAAGGATGCAAGAAAAATGGGTTCCTCTCTTAATTAAACTTACTTAATTTACTATAAGTTACTACAATACTGAAATATAAATGACTAATGACTGGAGCATAATAAAATATATGTCCAATATTTTTCTATAAAACTGAATACCGTAAATCCTCTAATACAGGCCTGGGCCTGTATTTGACTCAAGCTCATCAAGTTCCGGGCCTTTATTGGAAGGAGGGCCAGTATTAGAGGCAGGCCTCTATTTCTATTTGAGCAAAATGAACTAATGGTTCGCTGGAGTTTTTGACAATTAAAATTGCGCCCACATTTTCAAAGTTAATCACATTTCTTTTAACAACGGTAGTTCCTGCTTCAGCCCTCTCCCCCCTCCCCCCGCGCAGCAGCCACAAACTCACTGATGCGCCTGCAGCCTCTCGGAGTTCCTGCTGCTCTAAACATTAAAATAATTATTTCATTTTCTGTTCCTCACTTCTGATTACCTTCAATGGTGTCTGTTTGTTGCAACAGCAGGTACAAAAACTAACTTGTTTTTATTTGACTATTTTTCTGTCCTGTCTGTTTATTATCTTCCTGCATCTCCTCTCAATCCTAAAGAAAAACTGCTACCTGGGTTCATATTTATTCACCTCATGAGTTACCTTTGAACTGCAGTTCTAAAAGATCTACCGACCGCTAAAACAGCGGAGCGCTCGCTGTTTGGCGGCCGTATCAGTGATCAGTGCGTCGGAGGACAAGGTGATGCCTGCAGCGCCCCGCTCCACAGCATGCAGCCAAACGCATCAGGCGCACATAAAAGACAGAAAACATTAAAGGAAATGAACCGACATGAACGATCGCGTGTCAGTACCTACGGTCTGGCACAGCACGTTGCTGATCACAGAGAATGTGATCATACGATAATTCAATAGGGAGCGTGGTTTCACAGACGCGGAAGTGATAGCGTCGGTGAAACGCCGGCTGATCTAGGAAACCCCCGAGCGTTCGAGCGTCAACGAAGTGACACGGAAATGCCGGGCTTTCCAGAAGTAAGTAAGATAACTTACTATGAGCTGATAGTTCGTTGGATTGATTGGTAGGTTGGAAACTCTGATCGTGAATCTGAAGAAACGATGACTGAGTGGTGAGCTGGAAAGGCGACTTCCGTTTATAGCCGCGGTTTGTGACGTAGGTGCGACGTGAAGGGAATCCCCGCGAGGGGCATGCTGGGAGTCCCTACTTCGCGGATTTTCACCTATCGCGGCCAGGTCTGGAACGCATCTACCGCGATAAACGAGGGATTACTGTAGTTCATACACCCCCTACTGCTGCTCTCCAGAGTGTTCTGCAGCATAATCAGCACGTTCTCTTTGAACTTGATAGTGTAATGACCTGGCTGGGGTTGTAAGCCAGGTGCATTCTGGGTATTGTGTTATATGTGTTTCCTATCGTTCTGCTAGTTCCTATGTGCTGATTTGCGTGTTGTGTGAGTGTTATGTAAGCCACAGGGAAGGTGATGTGTGTTCTGTGGAGCAGGTTGAATTAGCATGGTTAACTGACACCGTGACTCTGTGTGGTAGGAGCATGATAGAGGATCGTGTCTGTAGCGTTACAAAGCGTTGAAGAAATAGCCTAATAAAGGTCTGCGTGAACCCCTACTGCCTCCTGCTGGTTGATTTGTGGACTATAACCTTACCGCTGGGACGCTCGTACTTGCTTGTTACCACATTCCATCCGGCCACAATAAGAGACCGGCCATTATTTACCTCCGCTGACTCCGACACCGGCCAAAATTGGAGACCCGGCCTTATTGAATACCGGCCTGTATTGGAGGATTTACGGTAATTGAAATAAATGGGTACTTAACAGCAGGAACTACAAACAGAAACATTACACTAATGTAAACTATTAAAATGGCACGGTGTGATATAGACCCCAATCAGCTAAAATTTATAATAGCAAATAGAAACACGTGTAAAGGTTCCTGAGCCTTTAAATGGTCTCTCAGTCTACTTAAATTACTGAAATAAATGTAATTTTTCCCAGCTACACATAATTGTGTGTTTTTAGTAGCATTTCTGTTGCTGGCAATCTAGTAATGGTTGAAGAAATAAATGAAAACCTTTAAAATGACACTAGAAGAGACACAAATCTGATGGAGGACTTAAATTTACTAACTTGGGTCAGACCCAAACACAGAGGAGCTGAAGCTGAGTGGTAAAGACGTCCATGACGTCGGAGACTGATGCATCAGTGTTACAGTGGGACTAAAGACATGATCAGAAACAGGTTACAGTTGGATGATCTAGGAAGGTAGAAGATCGTGACGTCTGAGCGGTCAACAGGTGAGTGGACCTTCGGGACGTCACGCTGTCACACCAAGAAGGGCACGGCTGCAGATTCATGCCTGCAGCAGCGAATCTGCGGGTCTGCAGCTGTAGAATATTCATCACGTCTTCCTCATTCTTCACGGGCGTGCTTGGATGAAAACATCTGCCTCTTTAGCTCCCAATCAGCTGATGACTGCTTCAACACACCGCGCTGCTGAATTAGTAACGCGCACATTTTCTTATCAGTAACAGAAACGGCGTTATGATAAAAGAAGACGATAATTAATTAGATTACTTGTTAGTGAAAAAAAAAATTTAGTAACACCATTATTTTAAATGGTGTTATTCCCATCACTGCCTAGTAGGTACAGATTTGTTCCTCAGTAGGTACTTGGGAGGAGGCTTCACTTTCCATCATATCGAGATGGACGGACGCAAACGGTGGACGACAAAGTGACAAGACGAGTGAAATTAAGATGAAACAGGGATGTTAAATCACTGTGATGTTGCTAATTATCTGCATCCTTCATGAAGTTTACAAAAGAGAGCAGGCGCGTTGCAAGCTTTTCAAAAGTGTGGGGGATGTTGTATGTGCCTAAAAAAATTTTATGTTATTCATCTTAGTTTAATTTCCATAGTAGCGGAGCAGGTGCGAATTTTAGATGCGTCACGCATGTCTCCGTTTTAAACATGTTTAAACTGTTCAGAATACAAATCCAGGCTCTGTCTCATTAGACTGGTGTAACTAAAGTTTGTACTGAATGAACCTTTACATTAAACCATGTTGAAAAGAAAAGGATCCGATTAAATCGTTTCCCCCTCATTTACAGTCAGTGCAGCGCAGTGCGCATGGCTCTGGGGTTAATCAAGTTTAATTGTTTCTCTTTGCAACAATCTTCACAGGAAGGCAAAACAGTTAAATGGCAGGTTACAGATATTTACATTTGACTGTTTATTTTGATGGATAAACTTAAGGATGTTGGTTGTTTTGAAAGAATTACCCCGACGCACACTGATGCACACACAGATGAGCAGACATTTTAATCGTTAATGCACATCACGGAGGTAACTAAATAAATCAAAGAAATGATTCCCATCAGAACATCAGAGCTTTATAGTGGACACTGTGCTCAGCGCGGCTCGGAGCGAACACGGTGGACAGTGAGCTGAAGATCTGTAGAGGGGTTCGCAGCGCAGTGCAGAACCACGGTGCATGCGATAAGATTTCTTCCCACTGAAGCGGTCTGAAAAGCCGGTCTCTCTGAGGGATGTGTCACTTGGACAAATGTTCGCTGATTATGAAACTTTGGCTGAATAACACTTGTTCCCGTCTCTAATATGGAGATGCATGACGCATCCAGTCTGAGGCAGAATCGCCTCTTCAGCTCAGAAAGCACCTGTAGAGACATTTGATCATGCACAAAGTTTATGTGGAGCAGAAGCGGTCGGGCCACGGCAGGTGAAATGTTCCTTTAGCCTACATGAAGAGAAACTGTTTAATTGTAACATTAATATGTTACTGGACACGCTGGTCTGGTTGGTTAGACCAGTGTTTGAAGTGGAAAACACACACACACACACACACACACACACTTACACACACACACACACACACACACACACACACACACACACACACACACAAACCAATTGAAATAATGCTGATAGCATGGACTAGAAGCCAGGTGATGGTTTACGTATTTAAATGATGATCAGGCTGCTGTCAAATGTAATCTCCATCCACATCCAGACAGAATTATCCTCTATTCTTTCTCTATTTGCTCTGCTCTTGTCTGGGCTGACGTAGCTGACTGATGCACTTTTTACGCATTTGGAGAGATGGGCTGGATGCTTTGCTTTTACTGGAAGATGGTCCAATTTGTCAAGTTCTGAAGTAAGGAGGAGGTTAGGACCCAATATGCAGATGAACCCAGATGACATGAGGCAGGATCGTTTAAAATTAAATCCTTTATTTAGGAAGATGCGCCCAAAAAATCCCAAAGGGGCAGGAAACCAAAAATCAAAAGTCCAGGAACTCCGGACACTGAAAACTAACCAAGAGCACCAAAACCTGGAGACGTAAAGCTCAACATAGATCACGAACAAATGCTGACAATAATACAATGGACCGACACCAAACAGAGACAAGACAGGGCTTAAATACACAGGGAGGAGTGATTAGGGAAAATGGCAGCAGGTGTGTGGAGTGAGGGCTGCAGGGAAGGCAGGTGACAATGATTACCTAAATGGGGAAACAGAACCAAAGGAGGACAGATAAACCTAAAACTATAAACACAAAACTAAACCTAAAGACTGAGGGAAGGACTCACACACACACAATAACACACACATACACTCACACACACACATACACTGAGCTGGGGAATGACACACACACACACACCGAGCTGGGGACAAAGAGGCTGTAGCTACAACTGGAGGGGTTGAGGATGACTTAATGAACACTGGACCTGAGGGAATGATATGAAGGCCTACAAACAGAAGACACATAAATGAGATGCAGACAAAGGGCACATGAGGGCTCTATGAGACAGAAGGGAATCTAGAGAGGGATAGAGAAACATCAGGAGACACATGAAGGAAGACGCAGACGCAGACCATGATGGGTGTAGACTTAAGCCTGATTTATGCTTCTCCATCTGCGTTAGTGCGGAGACACACAACGCCATTATCCGTCCTTGCGTAGGGCTCCGGCAGGCACGCAAGTACGTACGGAGTCGAGCCCACTTTTTTAAACATCCGTCGAACGAGACGGATTACGGAAGCTTGTGATTGGTCAGAACGCCGCTGTTGTTTACAGCGCCGCCATTGCAAAGAGAGCCGATGATAACTAGCGGCAGACACGGAGAAGCTTGAAGAATACCTCGTGAAAAAACTAAAAATATGAACGTTTCATCCTCCCGTGACTGGAGGAGTGAAAAGATGCGCAGCAAGCTTTTTATTTGTGGACGGAAATGACAGGAAACATGGGTTTAGAGGTGGGGAGCGCATGAAGCGGTGGGAGAATGAGAGACAAATATGTCCGTGTTAAAAGTCTCTTATATACACAAAAAACACAATATAAACACACTATCTTGGACCGATACATGACAGGATACCACAGAACAGCGCTACGTCCTCTGTGGTCCTGCCGGGCAATTGCTTTGCAACACTCCAGGAGACGGAGAAGTAAAAGAGCAAAACGCTTCCGTCAATCCGTGCATGTCTGTCCCTTGCGGAGCTGATGGAGAAGCATAAACCAGGCTTAAATATTAATGACAAATGAATGAAAATTAAATTGCGAGTTTTTACTTCATATTTTAGAAATAAAAATGACGGGGGAAAACATTTATGACGTCTTTTTAAACTAAATTTTCTAGCGGGACCTGCCTGCTTCACTTAAGTCACTGCTTATTATGGTCCGTCCAAAATGACCGTGGCCCACCCAAAAATGAAAACCTGGCGCCGCGCCTGTTATAAACCTCTGCAAATTGTTTTTCTTCACATTATCAAACTCAGACTTTGTACAGCTAATGTCAAGATGTAAAATTACGAATTCAGTCGAGCTCTTCCCTCCCTCCCTCTCCTGCTCTCCTTGAAACCCGACCTCAGCTGTCAGAAGCGGGAGGTGAAGAAGGAGATGAGGCAAGCAGAGTGAATGCGACGTAAAGAAACCAGACTGGTGTGGAGGTGAGCAAAACGGCTGGAAAAGTGAGGGTGTCAGTTGAACGATCTCAATAAGAAAAGTGTGGGTGTTGAATCCCCCACATCCCCCACGGGTGCGACGCCCATGAAAGAGAGTCCACAGGCACTACATTCATCTAGGATTCATTCCTGATTGCTTTAATAGATAACTACTGTCATGGTATGGGGGAAGTGTCTAACCCAAGACATGCAGAATCAGACTGTACACAGATCGATGAGGAAATTTTATTTTATTTTTTTATTGTTGGATGAACGATAACTAAAGGCACACTGGAAAATCCAGCGGAAGAGGAAAGGGAAGGCAGCGTCTAGAGGAGAGAGCAAACCAGAGGTGAGTCCTGGGAGATTGAGTCCAATAGCGAATGCTGAGTGGTGACTTACGGAGGGAGAAGGTTCTAGGAGAGTGAGGGGAGGTAGTGAGCCAGGGTGTAATCCAAGAGGGGCGTTTGGAGCTGGAGAGGGAGCGAGGAGTCGATGGAGAGCGGGTCGGTCTGTACATGTGGATGGATGAACGTAGAAGGGGAGCCAGTGCGGAGTCCTATGGAGTCTGGTTGAAGGATCCTGAGGCGCAGGAAGACCTGAGGTAGGTGAGCCAAAAAACATTTTAAGAATTACACGAAGTCCAAATATTCACATTGACCTGGAGCATAGCCTGGAGCCGGGCGCCGCCGGCGATCAGCCAACAGCTTATTCTTCTGAGTTATACGGTCCAGCGCCGCTCGGGTGGTGGACTAGGCGCGTCCGGCACCGTGGAGTAATTGTGGAACGGAGGAGGAGATTGATGACTGTAGGGGGAACAGTGGGGGTTGATAACCAAGGGATGACTCAAACAGGGACTGACCTGTGGCTGGGGAGATATGGCTGTTATGAGTGTACTCCACCCAGGGTAGAGTTAAAAATAACAGAGCACAGGAGAGAGAACACCGAGAACTGACAGAGTCTGAGTTACTGCCCACTAGTAGTCCCGGTTTTACTGGCGGGCTCCGCCTTTTAACAGAGCCGGGCAGTTTCTAGCAAAATGTCCAGTTACCACAATACATGCATAGACCTGACCTTAACCAGTGCTCTCTCTCTCCGCGAGAGTCGAGTCCTACCCATCTGCATGGGTTCTTCCACTGTTGAGGAATCTGCTGTGGAGCGACCACTGGCTCCTTGGACCTGTTCCTGAGAAGGAGACGAACTCGGCCCGGGGTCTTGTTGTCTCAGCTCGAGGTGTCTTTTATCGATGGAGGTGGCCAATCTGATGAGCCCCTCCAACGAGCGGGGTTCGGGGCACAGTGCCAGCTGTTTCCGGACCCGATCATTAAGGGCCTCGGTGAAGGCTGCGATAAGAGCGTCCTCGTTCCAGGACGTCCGGGCTGCCAGGATGCAAAAATCCAAAGCCATGTCTGCCACTGACCTCCTGCCTTGAGAAAGTGTCCACAGCTTCTTCCTGATATCCGAGCTGGACTCTGTTCTTCCAAAATTCAGTTTAAAATCTGATAAAAAATCACTATATGATCCATTCAGAAAAGAGTCATAGTGGCTCTTAGCCTCGGCCCATCTCAGCACCTTTCCTTGTAGAAGCCCCACTACGCAGGATATCTTAACTGAGTATGAGGCAAAACTACCGGAGAACGTTTGAAGGCCAGTCTACACTGGAGTAAAAAACTGTGGCAATCCTCAAACTCACCACCAAATGTGTTGAGTTGCCGCTAAACGGAAGTGGGTGATTTCCATGGGACCTGAGGCTTCCGGTCCGGGGGAAACAGAGGTTGCTGGAGCGGCTGATGATGGTTCCGCTGGTGGAGACGGCTGGTGAGGTTGAGACAAACCATCATGGATTTGTCGTACTAGAGTCTCCAGTTGTTGGTAGCGTTGATTAGCTGCAACGAGTTGCTCCATGAGTAATGGTAGGGTCTGTTCCTGCTGGGTTAACCCACGGGTGAGTTCTGTTATGGTTGTTATGGCTGCTTCTGCGGGGTTAGCGGTTTGGCCGGATGATTTTGTCATGGTATGGGGAAGGTGTCTAACCCAAGACATGCAGAATCAGACTATACACAGATCAATGAGGAAAAAAATACATTTTTTATTGTTGGATGAACGATAACTAAAGGCATAAATAAAGACAAGACAGCTTTGGCTTGCTTTTAGCACCCCCTAGTGCCAGTTTGGTAGAACGGAAAGCAAAATTTATCTCCTGAAATGTCTCAGCTGAAACGTCTCCCCAGCCTTCATTAGTGTCTACAGGAGTGATTCATCACTAAATTAAACAAATCAGCTGTTTTCATGATCTAAAACATGCAGGAAAGGTGCTGGAACCAGACTGCAGTATGTCAACTTCATTATTTTCACAGTCCAACAGAACAGACTGAACCAGCAATTCTGAAGTTGTAAGTGGAATTTTCTGGTCACAGAGGCGATAGGGGCTGGGGGGCCTTTTATTAAACCTGTAAAGGGTCATGTTAACACATACTGGCTCAAGAAAATGATTTAAAATATGAAAAAGTGGCAAAGTATCCCTTCATCCTCGTTGTTCCATCCCTAAAGATCATTTTAACAAGAAGCTAATGCTCCGGTGGGTTACAGGCTTTTATTAAACGAGGGTTTTGATAGAGTAGAAACTGTTTTATGGGGTCATCAGCTGCTGCAGAAACCACAAATCCCCTATTGATGGGACAGTGGGACAAATACAAAAGAGTGGATGATAAAACAAAAGACAAAGGCAAGGAAGAATAACACCGTGGTGGTACTTTGACTAAAACAAAAGCTTCAGCGATCCCCAGATGTAACACAAACATCAGCACTTGCTCAGAGTTCAGCTCCTGGGTGGCCTGATGAGACTCATATTTCAGGTCGACTCTGACAGACTTACGGCTCAGAGACTGAAGCTCCTGTTGACTTCGCAATGGAAGGAACGTTTTACAACCATCAACAGAAGGGGCAGAGGCCCAAGGAATCGCTCCCTGGAAAGCCTCACTTAACTCTGCTTGACCATTTTTCAAGAGCCGACTGAGTTTTGTCATCTATAAATTTCACCATAAAGGGGCTCGTGTGTGTTTGTGTGAATGTGGGTGTGGAGTATGGCCCTAACATAAGAGATAATATATTCATAGTTCTGTTTTATGCCCATACATAACACCGAGGAGGTCCTCAGGGCTTTTGTTAATTAAGAACTGCTGAACACACACACACACACACACACACACACACACACACACACACACACACACACACACACACACACACACACACACACACACACGCACGTGCGTGCTGGGTGTTCTGTAAACTGCCAGGAGAACTCCACCAGCTTGTGTTACTGTTTGTTTCTGCACAGGACAATTAAAGCTGTAGGAAAAGGGAAGTTCAAAGTTCTCTAGTCTCTGTTGAGATGAAAGAGGCGATCATGAAAGCACCAAGAGGACCTCATCTATATGAATGCAGGGAGGAGATGACACCTCAGTGCAAGTAAGGTTCCATCTGCAAGCATAGCTCTTCCAGCTTGAGCTCCATTTTCTTACCGGCTACCAGAGATTGATCTGGAGCAAAATCCTGTCGGTTGAAGTTATTTTTGACCAGGAGAACCTGCTTTCATACTTTTAAAAAGTTCCATTCAGTAATAACTATTAGTTTTGCTGCAATCATTTATGCTCCTTTTATGAGTGAATATTAAGACAGTGAACTAGTTTGGACACGCTTGGCATTTACAATTTTGCAAATGTAGCTCAAAGAAAAAACAGAAAGCTGTGTCGAAGAACAGAAAGTAAAATAATCTGCTTGGGAGGCAAAACTCTCAACTATCATGTATCTTTATTTTCTGCTTTTGTCAACACATGTCCTGGCTTTAAGAAGATGTTTACTTCTCTTAAGCAAGATACAAACTTTTGTCATTCTCAAAACTTGCAGTTATTTAACTGACTTTGTGTAAAAGATATAAACAAAAGAAGTTTAGTTGTTATGGTAGAGAGGTGGCGAGTGTCTGAATACAGATCATTTCAGATGTATTCTATGATGAAGGTTGATGTGCCAGCCAGACTACCTGTCATGCAGGTACTGAAGTGCATTTAGTCACAGTTTCATTACGTCTCTTGATGTTTTCAGCATCTGTGAAAATGATGTTAAAACAAATGTATTATTGTAGCAGAAGGACTCTGGGCTTGTGTCAGTGACTGATGTGATGGTGGATGATGGGGGAGAGCTGCTCTTGGCCTCACAGCTGTGTCTTTTCTGAAGTGTGTATTTATGTTTATGTTTATTTATTTTGCAGACGCTTTTATCCAAAGCAACTTACAATTTATAACCTGTAGGGTGTGTGTGTGTGTGTGTGTGTGTGTGTGTGTGTGTGTGTGTGTGTGAGTGAGTGTGTGTGTGTGTGTGTGTGTGTGTGTGTGTGTGTGTGTGTGTGTGTGTGTGTGTGTGTGTGTGTGTGTGTGTGTGTGTGTGTGTGCGTGTGTGTGTGTGTGTGTGTGTGTGTGTGTGTGTTTAAGTTTCTCTCTAAGCATTCTGATGCTTGCCTGAATTTGCTAAATGTTAGCATGTCTCTAGACTGTCTTTAAGTTGAGCATCAGACTTTAGATTTACAGGAGCATGCTTTAGAATCAGAATTGACTTTATTGTCAATGCACCAGCCTTCTGAAGCATAGAAAATTGTCTCCGCAGTACAGCCTGACCAAGGTTAAACACAGACATGTAGAACAAAAACACCCCAGACCCAGTTCGAACATCTCATTCCACAGTATTAGGATCTAGTTTATTATTTGGCACTTGTGTGTTAATTTTCTCTCCACCCTCCAAGTTGTTTTTTTTTTCAATAAGGAGAAAAAGGGGTGACACACATCTGGCTACTATGCAGGAGATGCTCGGGTCAGAGGCTGAACAGGAGGCAGAGGGATGAACGGTGGAATACCATGATCCAGTTCTTCTGTGAGGAGACAGAGAGGGAGTCTAAAGAACATACAGCTCAGCAGGACGAGCTGGCAGAAGCATTTCGTGGAGGGTCTCTTGTCTGCAGTCAACGCATTAGCAGATAAAAAGAAGTGAACTTCTGACTTCACGTGCACAAAGCACATCATGCACATGTGAACAGTTATTTTTTGCACCGAAATACTTGAGTTTGTTGCAGGCATGTTTTCAATAAATGACTTTAAGAGTCAGAAGTATTATTCGAGTGATGTCAGCTAGATGTATTTTTGTAACTTTGTGTAATCTACTCCAGGTACTTAGCTCTATAAGAGCCCAGATTACAGCAGGAAGTGGATCGGGGCAGCAGTAGCTTAACAGGTTGAGCGGATTGTCCAGTAATGGAAGGTTGCAGGTTCGATCCCGGCTCCGGACAGATAATTCAGCTGTTGTGTCCTTGCGCAAGACACTTAACCCGCCTTGTCTGCTGGTGGTGGTCGGAGGGACCGGTGGCGCTGTGCTCGGTAGCCTCGCCTCTGTCCGTGCGCCCCAGGGCAGCTGTGGCTACATCGTAGCTCATCACCATCAGTGTGTGAATGTGTGTGTGAATGGATGAATGATAAACTAATGTAAAGCGCTTTGGAGTCCTTACTCTGAGAGGCGCTATACAAGTGCGTGTCATTTATCATGTATCATCACATGTAACAAAGGTCAGACATTCAGAGGTTTTGGGCAACTTAAAGCACACACACTACTTTCTACATTTTAACCTCACATGTGGCACATTTTAGAAAGTCTCATCCTTTTTCTAACCCATCAGTCACAGATAACACCTTCAGTGATGTTCTGTCACCTCAGAGACTTGCTGCAGATTTCCTAGTGACTTCAATATTCACACAAAAATTAGAGTCAGGTAATGGGATATTTATTCAGCATATAAACATCACCTTGAACAGTGTGACAACTTCCACAGGAAAATTTTATCTTTAATAGCGTGAAGTCATGTCTACATTATGTTCTCTCTGGGGATTGGTTGTTTTCACTCTACTCTGTACTCTCACTGAGGTCGTGATGCACGCAGCAGATGTTTTTAAACTGTACAGCAGATATACGTTGTGTCCATTCTCTCCAGGGCAGGATTCAGGCAGACATTCAAAATCTGTCTGGACATACAGATATTCTCCATCAGCCATCAGTAAAGCTTGGTACAACCTTTGTCCACCAGTCATCAGCTTTGTTTGGGTCCAGATGCACGGTGAAGAGTTGAGCAACAAGTCGCAACATAATTTAAAACGCTAACAGAACGCAAGTTAAATGTAATCTGAGATACTCAGTTATTGGTAATCTGCTAAAGAAAAACAATAGAATACAGTTAAAATGTAAAACCATACAAATGCATACAATCAGCATGCATTTCATAGGTTAAACTTATATGTTGTCTTGTTTATCTGCGGCGCTGTTTTCCTTTCTTCTTCCGTAACAGAGTTTCACGCGCTGCTGGATTTTTCATCTCCCGACCTTCTCTGCATGGTCTAGCAGTCTCGATGTTATACCTGTGATTTGATTGCTCATCACAAGTATTCTCATAAAGCAGGTAATGAGCACAATCGTCTCCTGGGTCCTGTTAGCTTAGCCATGAGCTTAGCTTTGTGATGTTGTTATTCTGGCACTTTGCAGGTGATTTCGTCATTTACGCCTCCAAAAGGTTCCTGAGCGCTGTGTGAACGTAATCTGAAAAAGTTCCTACGGGAAGGATAGTTCTAAGAGCATGAATTTCGGAACTTAGAACTACGCAGTCCGAATGCGCCTAATGGCTCCTTCCCATGGTGACCTCGCAAGGCTAAGACCACCAATCCGAAGGCATGGGGTAGGGCGGGTTTTACAGCATCTGTCCGCATTTCTTCATGGAGGTTTTATTTTCTTGCAGCTCAAGGCTACCAGGGCGCCAGATTCAGATAAGAATTGTTTTGGAGCAGGCAGAGATAATTTCCTCTCTGGTCCTTAACTGGTTGCCAGTCTCTCAGTTAATCCAAATATTGGGTAATATTGGGTATACCATGCAGTGAGTTTCTCCAAGATCATTTCCAATTTGCATGCTAACACCAGGGCACAACCAGGACCTCTAGCTTGCGATTCTCCTCGAGCAGCGTTCCAGTCCGAGCAGTCTCCACACGCCTCAGACTTTCCATGGGTACGGGTGGCACTCCAGTCACTCCCGACTTCCCAATTTTCCAAAATACCAAAAATCCAATTAGAGGAAATCCAGCAATTATCAAGTCAAGAATCCATGTGTCTTCGCTGTCCTCCATGGACAGCTGGGAAAGGCATATATTATTCCACTCCTTCCAGGAATCCAAAATATAGCCCACCGGGTGCGTACCACCTGGACAAGCTGGAGACCCCCGCTCTGTTGTCATTGTTGAAAAAGTCTTGTGAATTTTGTTGAATGACCAGTTGACCAAATCCATGATTTAAAAAGACTTGAGTTTTCAGGAGGAATGCAGAGAAGCACTCTGTAGACAGACACACAAGACAAGAGCCGTGGGAAAAGATAAGGGAGGAGAAAAGAGAAGCATCTGTACGCTCTGTGTGCCAGAAGAAGTTTTAAACTGTCTTCATGACATCACTCTGAGTCTGACAGAGAAGGTCCAGTTAATTGACATCATCACAGGCTCAGAGGTCCAACAGTCTATCCGGAATTTGTTTGCGAGTCAAACTACGTTTGCAGCAGCAGGTCAGTAAACACTAGGATTATAGTAGATGGCACAATGAAAGAATACATGAAGGAAGCTACAAATGGTCCAAATGTCCATCTGTCTGTTCAGCCCTTAAAAAGTTTTAATGCCACTCTCAGTACAGGTGAAACTCCCCAAAATGTGATTATTGTGCAAATGTTAATTTATGTCAGTAATTAAACTTAAGAAGTGAAACTAATGTATGAGACACACTCATTTGATGTAAAGGCAGACATTTCAAGCCTTTATTTGTGTTAATTGTGATGATTATGACTTACAGTTGTAGCAATAAATATAGATTTATATCTAAATTTCAAATGTGGTGTAGATTTTGCTTGTTTATAATCTTAAATTAATTAATGGGGCACCACCTGTTTTCAGAACTGGACCATCCATCCATCCATCCGCTTATCCGGAGTCGGGTCGCGGGGGCAGTAGCCTAAGGCGAGAGGCCCAGACTTCCCTCTCCCCAGCCACTTGGGCCAGCTCCTCCGGGGTAATCCCAGGGCGTTCCCTGGCCAAGTGAGAGACATAGTCCCTCCACTGTCTCCTGGGTCTACCTTTAAGTCTCCTCCCGGTTGGACGAGCCCGGAAAACCTCACCAGAGAGGCGTCCAGGAGGCATCCTGACAAGATGTCCGAGTCACCTCAACTGGCTCCTCCAACTGGACCGTTGGATCTAATATTTATATCTTTGCAATGTAATCAGTCTCAAAGATAACACCACACATTAATCTAAAGGATTAATTCTTGACAGAATGTGCCGATTATTCCAGAGAATTGCTAAACAATGATCAGGCGTTATTAATGTTTTGTGAGTTTTTTACAAACATCAGTTGTCAATTCAAAGTCAAAGAGAACCAAACACAGCTTATTGTTTCATGCATGAGAATAAGTAAGTGAATAAACCCAAAGCTTTATGGCAGTGCTATGACATAACTAGTCTGTAATAAAAGTGGAAATTTGGTGACACATAGGATTATAGTAAATATTAGGAATAATTTCTGAAAGGAGTGCGTGTGTGTGTGTGTGTGTGTGTGTGTGTGTGTGTGTGTGTGTGTGCATGTGTGTGTGTGTGTGTGTGCGTGTGTGTGTGTGCGTGTGTGTTCGTGTGGCTCGTTATGGCAGAAGGAAGGGGATCTTAAGAGCTAAACGTGAATTTGGGATCAAAATAAAACACGCCACAAAAGAAATGTAATAATCTGAATTCACGAATCGGCTTATGGCAGAAAACCAGCCAGATAAAAATGCTCACAGACCTGCTTTCCGTCGCCGGAAGGGTGGCCAGCGGCTCCAACATCCTTGGATTCCTGGCTCATGGCCTTTTTGGACTAAATGGTGGTGGCTCCCTGGTTGGTCAACGTCGGTCGTGGAAAGGGGAGGATACGGTAATCCTCGATCGTGGCTTGACTTTTCGGTTCCTCCAGCTGCACCAAACGTGGTATTCAGATCGCGAGTCCGAATTATCTAAAACGAGATCGAATCAGAGAAACTGTTCCAAATTGGGTTTCACTCTTAATGTGAGAACTCGACCGAACACGCAGACTTCCGGTTTCACGTAGGAAGTCAAAGCGAAACAAACTGAGTTGTTTCTAAATTTTACCGTAACATTTGAGAGCTAATTACTTGACAACTGTAAAGCGCCGGGTTCTGCTAGGCCAGATGGAAACAGCCCGCAGGGATTTGTGCTTAAGGCATCCTTTTCTCTTTTCCTCCTGCCACCACAACGTCTGAACTCTGGTTTTCTTGGTCACACCCAGAAGTATTTTACTCATTAACCACTTGATGGCACTGTAGCTCTTTAAAATAACCCAGTCTTACAACCATGAGAGATTAATGCTCACAATTTTAACAGTTATTCCAAATAAGGCCTCAAAAAGTATTACTTTAAACAGAAAAGAACTATTACTTTAAACAGAAAAGAACTAACTTCAGGTCTAAAGCTTGACTGTATCACTTCTAGCATGGTTTTGAACTGGTGAAACACAATGGCAGAAGTTTAACATGAAAGAAAAAAACACAGCACAAGCAGTTTAGGTTTGTAACTGATAAAAGTTTAAACATTTACTTGGAATACCTTGACTTTTAATGGCGAACAACCTAAAACACCTTTTGACTGTGGATAAACAGAAAAATACCAGGGTTTTGCTAAAGACTCCTGGAATGTTCCAGAATGACCCTTGAGAAGTTTTACGAGCACCCGACCTTGGGGAGAGTCAGTTTTTGGCAGGTTGAGGTAATACAGACCAAGTCCCGATAATGTCCGGCTTCTTGATTGCTTAAAGAGGGAAACAAACAAGTCACTTGGTAAAATTTACGTTCCTGGGAGAAAATCTAGGAGTTAACCAGATGTTCAAATATGATATCTTGGAATTTATACGATTGTAGGCCAAGTTCAAATTCCCCCTCTTTTCTGCAAAGTGTGAAAGAAACCTTTGTGTGACAATGTTATTGTTCTTCTCCATGTAAATCGAAACAAAGTTAATCTGAGGATATAAAATGTGGATTTCCGCTACACAGCTTATGAAAACCCCACATTCAAATATCAAACAATTAGATTATAGTAAAAAGGTTCCTTATTCTAGGCTCAAAGTGTCAAGCCCTAATCAGCTAATGAATCCAGAACACATGCGAATGGTTCCTGAGCCTTTAGATGGTCTCTCAGTCTAAGTTGATGGTCTTCTGCAGATATGAGATGTGAGCTTCTTTCATAAGGAGCAGAAACACCAGTGGAAGAAGGAAATAATGTACCTACAAAACCAGACTTGTGTGATTTATTTCTGTTTACGTCATTACAAATGAAAGTAATCAGTTGTAACCTGTTGTACCTTGTCAATTTGGTCCAGTGGACAATTTATTCAGCATATTCCTGTAAGTGACAGTCTGACTTATTTGCTTTTCAGGCCGATTGCACTCTGAATACAAATCATGTTTCAAGCTGATTATAAAACAGGGATTACAGTGACATTTTTATTTATGCAGCTACTCTAGAATCACTGCCGGCTGTAACACTATAGTATATGCTCATACATTTCAAATGGGCTTGAGTAATACTTGCTTTGTCTGCGCTCTGCCCTGTGCCGTAATTTGAACAAATGAGACCATCTGGCTTAAGTGAAAGTTACTGTCCCTGCCTTCCTAAATATAAATCTCAGCATAAAATCCTTATTCACTTTTGCTTTGCCATCTTTATAAACTAATAAGAGGACAAGTCTACGGTATTTGATGAGAAAAATTGCTGTTTTTGTTCAGAAATGTTAAAGATGACATGATACTCTGAAATAAAGCATTTTGTAAGCAAGGAGAGCTTTCCAAAATATTTTTGAATGGCAATAAATTCAAGTAGGTGTCCAAAAACCTGAGACCCCAGGAGAAGGAAGAGTGAATTACAGAAATTAGCTCTGTGGATTTCAAATTGAGCCTACACGAGAAAGCACACATGCTTTCTTGGTAACACTTTACAATAATGGCTCCTTTATAAATGTTACTTAGTGCATTATTAAGCATTAAAAATGATTAAAGAATTGACAACTGCTTAATATTATTGTTAATATTAGATAATGCATTACTAATCAGAGGAAGAGAGAGAGAGAGAGAGAGAGAGAGAGAGAGAGAGAGAGAGAGAGAGAGAGAGAGAGAGAGAGAGAGAGAGAAGGTTTAAGGGGTCCCAGTCAAATAAGAAGAAGCTAATAGGAATACAACACGCTTTAAAGACCCGCAGATACCCGACATGGGCAATAAATACAGGAAAACAACGAACAACAACAGAAAGAAAGAAACAACCAAAGCAAAGAACCAGAAACCCAGAAAGACAAGAACCAAAACCAGTGATGACCTTACCATACATCAAAGGCATAACAGAAAAAATAAGAGGAACAATGAAAACACACAACATAAACACACCAACAAAACCATACACAACAGCTAGAAACAGACTAGTGCACCCAAAAGACAAGATACCAGCTGGACTTAAATGTGGAGTCATTTACGAAATCCCATGCAAATTCTGCAATAAAACATACGTAGGAGAAACCGGACGCCAACTCAACACACGAACAATAGAACATAGAAAGGAGTGAGAGAGAGAAACAAGTCGAATACACACGATAGCAGCAAAACAAGAAGCAGAAAGCACAATAAAGAAATCAGCCGTGACAGATCACTCCACAAGAGAAAACCATATAATGGACTGGGACAACACAAGGATCATAAACACCGAACAACAGAAATACAAAAGATGGATAAAAGAAGCTATCGAGATAAGGAGACGTGGATGTGGGACCATGAACAGAGACGATGGAGTTTACTCATTGGATTGCGCAAGGGACTGCATCATCGGAGAGGGGAGAGAGGGCAGCAGAGGGCGTTGGCAGCAGAGGGCGACAACGCCCTCTGCTGACCACGAATAAACGAAGGAAGTCACGCCACCATCGGCGTCAGCCTGATGATGATTGCAGCCGCAAACAAAACGTTGCAGGTAAATAAACCTTTTCTGTGTTTTAAAAAGAACTGAAAGATGGAATTTGTTGCTCAACCTGTTAAGCCTGATGAACACTTCTGCATTAAATAGGTTTTAATGATCTATGACAGTGTTTCTCAGTCCTGCAGGGCCGGTATTAACCATTAGTATTAACTGTTCCAAAATGCCTGATATCAGTCACCAGGGGTCTCATTTATAAAACATTGCGTAGAATCCTTACTAAAACCGTACTGAAGCTCAGCAAAAAAAAGTACTTCAACCAAGTAGGTTTGTGATCTATCAAACATGGAGTACACACAGCTGCACGCAATATCCCCTTCATAAATCAGAAACTATCTAGAAAGGTTCTCAGCTGCTTTTTAGTCACATCCTGCCCTCACCACGTCCACTTACTGCCATAAATATTCAATGCAAAGTGCCTTGTGGATCTCATGCATATACATAAGCCGGCTGTTGCAGCTATCCGCCAATGACATGGCGACCGTAGATCAAGGCAGATCAAGGAAGCTTAATTTCACAGAAGCAGAAATTGAGGTACCTGTGGGTGAGGTGGAGAAATGAAAGGAAGTGCTTTTGCAAAACAGATACACGGAGTGGCACAGCGTTGCTGAAGCCGTGAATGTAGTGAATTCTTCAGAGAGATCTGTGGCGGATTAAAAAAAAAAGGTCCAATCAGGATTCGATTCCCAGACTCCCAGGTGAAAGTCATGCGTGCTAACCAGACACCCAAACAGAGATTTCCCTTATCCAAGTAGTCAGGGCGCATCATCAATCAGGTCACAGTGACAGGACACACACTGTCACAGAAGCATGGCAGTCTGTCTTGATCTGTCCCCCTGCTGATATTCTGCATTCTGTATTTGCGCGTGTGTGTGTGCACGTGCATGTGTGTGCGTGTGGGGGGTATTGTTCTGTGTGAAAACGAGCAGTACAAGTGATAATGCTACAGGATTTCAGAATTTTATCCTTCTCAGCAGCAGCTCTGCAGGTGCTCTCCATGTTCAACATGTGCGTAAGCCAGGTCCTTAGTCAGCTTAAAGTTGCGCACATTTTTCTGTTAAGTTTTCTTTCATAAATCCCAAAGTTTGCGTGGAAAGTTGCTTACGCAGTTTTCCAACCCCGTTTTGTGCTTCAGCAAGCTTGATAAATGGGGACCCAGGACTGAGAACCCCTGATCTATGAGCTCACTACCACGATAATCCACAAACAGTTGACAACATGATTAGTTAAAACGTTATGGGACTTCCAGTTAGGAAGAAAACATTTGAGCTCTTTATAAATAAGAGTCATATCTTAAGAAATCAAATTAGAGATTATGCCTAAATAACGAATAACAAATGAAAATGGCTGTTGCTCTTGGGGGAATACTTTTCTGTTTTTGTGGATTTAAAAATCTGCCTGTTTTGTCTTTTTCAGATTGCATTCATGTGTTTCTCTGCCTCATCTGTTTACATCGTATCAAATGCTTGCCCTGCAACGTTAAAGAACAAGACAGAAACAGACCACAACTCTTCTTCTAATTAATGTTAGAAAACTAAATGAGTGCAGCAAACCTTTCTGTGCATTTTTTTCTACTACAAAGAATCTGAGTTCATTGGGAAGAGCGATCACCCAACTGGTTGTATCATATTTATTTAAATGCTGGAACTGAGCATACTACTGTGATTAAAGGCACAAGGTGTGTACCCTGGAGGAAGGTGTTTAAGCTTTCAAGTGAATGAAAAAGCAAATCGGATGACATTCTACCACTCTCAGCTGCTCGCTCAGAAAAAGCTTCTGTTGTGTTAAACTGAATGTCAGACCTCCAGTTTTCTTTTATCAACTATAATTTGCACCACGAGTGATCTATACGCAGCTCCAGCACCACCTGAGCTGGATATCTGTGATGACTTGCTGAAGTTCCACAGTCTTTGAATTCACTGAAAACACACCCTTGGTGCAAATAGAAAGTGCTGTCTGGTGTTTTTGATTTTCTGAGAATTCATATTTCTTGCAGGATTTTGAGGCACTTTGTAGCTGCAGAAAATAGCCATTCACAGCCTGGTTACAGTTGTTCTGTGTGTCTGGATGCATATGGAGTCTGCATGGTGTTGTTTCTCAGCCTGCTGCTGCACAGTAATGAGCCTCTGGCACTGCTGTCAGCCTGGCAGACAGACAGGCCATTGCCCTGGTCACTGCCACCTCATGCCTTCAGGGTATCTGCATTGAGAGCAGAGGACAGGGACATGCTAGTGGGAGGACAGGGGTAACATTAGCATACACTATCTAGCAACTGTCTATCTCAAAGATGTATTTTTTGTGCGTTCAGTGTCAGCGCCATACATGTTGACAGTTTCACAAAAACACGAGTAAATCAGAAATGTGTGTGAAGTGATGTGCACCACACAAGAGCATTAAAGGAATAGATTGGATATTTTTATGGGGGTTTTGAAGAAAGACTGCAGCCATAGTGTTATGTGAAGCATTGCAAACAACTCTTTATACAGTCTCGTTTGAAGAAGTGTTAGTTCAGATGGATCAAATATGGGGCTGGTTACAAATCAGATTTCTGTCACATTAAAACTACTCCCATTAAAATTGCATTTCAGTTCAAACAACAACAAGAGTTTGCCACAGTCTGGGTAAGTATCCTGTTTGTTTTCCCTGATCTTTCCCTGCAGGTGGGTGTGGCTGAGATTTCCCAGCTGTCTGGCATCGTCATCACATCACCAGAGTATTTAAGGAGCAGCGTGACACTTCTACACACTGGTTGATTACTCAGTTTAGGTAGATCTGTTTGCCAGTCCTGCACTTAACCCAAGTGTTCTGCCTGTTGGTATTTTTAAACCCGCTTGTTCGCTCAGCTCAGGACCCCATCTGCTTCCACCGACTCCTACGACAATAACTCCGGATCTTCACACCACATCTCGCTGCTCCCCTCCCACCTGGTTCTTCCTCCTGAATCATCCACTCACCCAGACCTGGCTCGCCTCCCCCCACTTCGCTTCAGCCTGAAGAACGTAAGCCAAAGAGACTGTCCTTATCTTCTTGCCTCCTGCCCCTAAAACCATCAGCATACTCATGTCTGTTCTCCTTTCTAGATTTCGTCCCACTGAGCACTCGTCCCCTGAGTCTGCTGTTATTCCTGGCACTTCACAGCACCTTTAGTTCCCGTTTATTCTTCCTCATTTATATTTTTACAATGAATCTTGTTTTTCTGACCTTCTGTTTGTGTGGTGATACTGTATGTCGTGGGTCAAACACCTGCTACCCAACATGACAGAATCAACCAGCTAAAAGACTGACCCCATCACAGAATCTGTTTCTGTAGCAATATCCAACACCTTGGTCAAACATGAACACAGTCTACTGTAGCGGAAATCGACATTTCATATCCTCAGGTTAACTTTGTATGGATTTACACGGAAAAGAACAATAACATTGTCACACAAAGGGTTCTTTCACAGAAGGAGATAAAAAGGGGAATTTGAAACTGGCCCGCAGTCGAGCATTCTGGTTAACTCCTACATTTTTCTCCCAGGAACGTAAATTATACCAAGTGACTTTTTAAGCCGGACATTATCAGGACTTGGTCTGTCTTACCTCATCCTGCCAATAACTGACTCTTCCCCCCAGGCTGGGTGCTCGTAAAACTTCTCAAGGATCATTCTGGAAGATTCCAGGATCTCGCTTTTATCAAAACCCTGGTATTTTTCTGTTTATCTATAATCAAAGAAGGTGTTTGTTGTTCACCCTTAAAATAGAAATCAAGGTGCTCTAAGTTAAAATCTTATCAGCCACAGACCTAAACTATTTGTTTTGTGTTTCCTTTTATGTTAAACCTCTGTCATTTGGAGTTTATCCAGTTAAAATTCATGCTAATGGTAAAACTGTTCAGTTTCAAGACATGAATTTTATTCTTTCCCGTTTAAAGTAATACTTTGATGCAAAAGTAATACTTTTTGAAGCTTTATATGAATAACTGTGTTAAATTGTGATCATGCACTTTCCCTCTTGGAAAAGGTAGAGTTTATTTGGAAGAGCCACAGTGCCTTCCAGTGGTTTTTGAGTAAGATACAGGTGGGCGTGCCCAAAAGGTTATATAAGCACCCATCCAAACCTCGTGGCGGCAGTTTAAGAACAAAGGATGCCTTAAGCTCATTCCCTGTGTGCTGTTTTCCATCTGGCCCAGCAGAACCCGGCGCTTTAAAGTAATTAGCTCTCAAAAGTTATGGTAACTTAGAAGCAACTCCGTTTGTTTTGACTTCCTACGTGAAACCGGAAGTCTGCGTGTTCTCAAGACATTAAAAGGAAAAGCAATTTGGAACACAGTTTGATGATTCGGCTCCGTTTTGGAATAATTTGGGCCCGCGATCTGAATTCCACGTTTCGAGGCCGCAGAGGTGAAGGAACCGAAAAGTCAAGCCACTATCAAGGATTACCACATCCTCTCCTTTCAAGACCAACGTTGACCGAACAGGGAGCCAGTAACATTTAATCCAAAAAGGCCACGAGCCAGGAACCCAAGGCAGTTGGAGCCACTGGCCACCCTCCTGGCGATGGAAAGCAGGTCTGTGAATCATTTTCATCTGGCTGACTTTTCTTGCTAAACCCGATTAGTGAATTCATACTTAAATTTTTATGGCTTGTTATTTTCGATCCAAATTCTCATTTATCTCTCAAAGTTTATCTTCTTTCTCTGCTGCACATGAATCCTTTTTCACACACACACACACACACACACACACACACACACACACACACACACACACACACACACACACACACACACACACACACACACACACACACACACACACACACACACACACACACACACACACACGCTCACTTGTTCTCCTTAGTGAAGTTATTCCTAATATTTTCTATAATCCTGGTGTCACCAAATTTCTACTTTCATTACGGATCAGTTATTTCCTATCACTGCCATAAAGCTTTGGGTTAACAATTTTCTTAATTCCATGCATGAAACTATAAGCTGTGCTTGGTCCTTTTGTCAATGTATTAACTGATTTTGTAATACATTCACAAAACGTAAATAACGCCTGATCATTGTCTAGCAATTCTCGGGAATTATCGGCCATTCTGTCAACAATTCATCCTTTGGATTAAAATGTGGTGTTAACTTTGAGACTGATTACATTGAGAACAAGATAAATATTAAATCCAGTGTCCCAGTTCACACAGACAAAACTGGGTGATGCCCCTAGTTATTTAATATAAAATTATAAACGACGAAGACAAGCTAAGTCCCCACCACATGTGATAAATATAGACGTAAATTCATATTTATCGCTACATATTTGGTGCCATCCGTGTGAGGCAGATAATGACGTCGTGACCCAAGGTTCACTAGAATAATAGCTTTGTTCCAAGTTAGAACCGTGACTACAATGTTGAGAAATTAGTTTTGTCTCCAGTGCTCCATGTTAAGAAGCCTTTTACTGTGAGAAAACGGAAGCTGTAACATGATACGTAAACTTTCGTGGCATATTTTTTTCTTTCTTTTGCGCAGAGCAATTAAAGTTGAAAAAAAAAATAAAACTAAAATTCTGATTATGTTAATTCCAGCGTTTTGACAGTGGTTTAAAAGCAGTGGGACCAACGGGAATTCTGGCCACGCTTATTTCTGCTTATGTTGACGAACAAAGCAATGAATTTGAGAAGAGACGAAACTGAGAATAATTAACATAGAGTAACAGCCAATCTGTGCAGAAAAAAAATGGCTGTGCATCTCCTAAGCTTGGAGCCTAAGTGCTTACTTCTGTGTCCAGATTGATACTGGTGTGTGAGGGCCTGTGTTGCCCAGGACCCTCGGGGGGCGGTACTAGAAACCCCTCCCCTCTGAAACCCAGTAGGGGTCTGGCTGCATTCTGGTGGTTGAACATGAGCACTGCATGTGTTGAAAATGTGCTGGGTTTCACTTGTGAAGAAATAAGTCTCTATAATAAGCACTTGTTTGTTAATTTGAGATGTGCAAGATAAATAACACTTTCTCATATTAATCTTCTTTTGCTCGCTCTCTTTCTCTCTCTCTCTCTCTCTCTCTCTCTCTCTCTCTCTCTCTCTCTCTGTTTAAAATCAGTTAATCTTTAAGTTAGGAAAGGCAATTTTAGAGAGAAAAGAAGTTTTTTTCGTATTTTTTTTCCTTTCCCTCTATAAATATTCTGACCACGTGTAAATAAACTCAAACTTTTGGCCTAACTATTAGAAGTGGTTAATAATTTTAAATTTGCCATTAATTCTAACCAAAGGAAAAGGAAGGGAAGTTTTTCGACTTTCAACCAAACTGATTAACATGGCAGGAAAATAAGAGGTCGTGGAGTCCGGTTCTTTCGAGGAGCTTGATGCAGTCCTTCGGGAGCTGGCACAGAACCACATTCCAGAATATTTCGATGAAGTCCAGTAAATGGAATCCGAGAAATTGCAATCTGCTATGACGGCTCTAATCGACACAGGGATGAATCAGACAGCCGGGGACAAATCAGCTGTGAAAACCATCAGTAGCTTAGCTGCCATGCTCTCTAGAAGATTCCAATTAGCCCAAAAGCTAATCAGTCAGGCTTCGGAACAATTAACAAAAACATTTCAAAAGATGGATCAACTCCGTGAGCAGACAGCTTGGTACGAACTACACCTTGAAGAGGTTCAGGAAGAGCTTAAAATTGCCACGAGCGATTAAGCCAAAACCTCTACTCAACTTTATGACGTCATCAAAAAAAAAATGAGAGAGATGAATCACTCATGGCCGAACTTGTGACAGAGACACAGGCCATCCAGGCTCGAAATGAAACCCATGTAAAAACGCTAGAGGCGCAACACAATACAATTCAGGATTTACAATCCCAGCTTTGTGAATCAGAGAAACAAAATTGCTTAAATGAAAGGTTCCAATATCCCACATCTCAGTTTATCCCACCCGAAGACAAACATTTTGTGGATTTCCCAGCACCTACTGGAGGTGCTGCTGCACGACAGAAGGAAGAAAATGATCACGCTAGGGTAAGGGAAGAATTAACAGGCATTTCAACATATTTTCCACCACGAGGATTACCTCCTTCCTTGAACGTCAGGTCACGTGGGCACCTAACCCTAGACAGATCCACCGACAAATATTTAGATCGAATTGCAAGAAACATTACCCGATTTGAACCCAGCCCAGGATTTCCGTGTCATGTAGATTCTTAAAAAAAAAAAGGCCTGTATTTGATGTAGCGCCTTCTAGAGTCCTGGAACCCCCCCAAGGCGCTTTACAACACAATCAGTCATTCACCCATTCACACACACATTCACACACTGGTGGGGATGAGCTACAATGTAGCCACAGCTGCCCTGGGGCGCACTGACAGAGGCGAGGCTGCCGAGCACTGGCGCCACCGGTCCCTCCAACCACCACCAGCAGGCAACGTGGGTTAAGTGTCTTGCCCAAGGACACAACGACAGCGACAGACTGAGCGGGGCTCGAACCTGCAACCTTCCGATTACGGGGCGAGCACTTAACTCCTGTGCCACCGTCTTACTTGAAGGACATCCAGTTTTGTTTGAGAAAATACCCATACGCAACAGCAGAAGACAAAATCTACCTCATCAAGATGACCTCGAATCAGGAGGTAAATATATTTGTTGAGGTCTCGGGAGGTAAGTAGATTTGTTGAGGTCTGAGGTCATAAAAAGAGACTACGAGCGTTTGTCTCAGGTAATAACCAGAGAGTTCTCCGGTTTTGTCTCTCTAACGGGATTATCCTTAGCTCTAAACATCAAACAGGCTAAGAATGAGTGTCCTCAAGAATATTATTATCGACTCTTAGATGCTTTCTTTGGCTCAAGAAATGACCAGGACATGGAGGAAGACCCCCACTTTAAACCCCTCTTTCTCCAGAATCTGCATCCAACCACCAGCCATCATTTGGGAGTGTTTGCTAACCCACAGACAGCACCCATTCAAAGCCTAAGAGAGTGGACATGCTGGGCCTTCCAGAAGTACCAGCAAACCAAACCTAAGCAGACAGAGACAAGTGTTCTGACGTTGTCTTCCAACAACCCTCCATTGCATCATGAAGGAGCCTACAGTCCCAATGCTCAGGGCACCTACGCGCCTCCTCCACTAGCATCCTCTCACAACCAAACATGGGCTGAACCTTACCACCCTCCACAGGGTACAGGTCCACCATGGCCCCTGGAAACAAGGGATGAGTCTAATCACTACTTTCCTGAAAAAGGACACCAGGAGCAATTCTACCGAGGAAAGTGGTCACCACCTCAGAGTCAGAGATACAACCAGGGTCCAAGACGTGAGCCAGATTGCTGGTTTCAGAACCAACGTCCTTATCAGGAGCAATCCTATCAGCCAGGGTGTCGATCCCCAACTAAGCACAGGTCCTCATCCCCTCGGGAGAATGCAAACAGGGATACGGACAACAAAACAGATGAAATCATGAACATTACATCAGGTGACTTAGAAATCATCCAGAGGATTCTTGACGTGATTAAAAGGAAAGACAAAAAGAAGGTGGACATGCTTTCTGTTTCAACCCATGCACCTGATCCAATCTTGCAGGAAACTCCGGAAGCTACACTACAGACCATCCTCTGTAAGTTATCCAACACCAGTCAGCAACTATTTCAGTTAGATTCTGTAATGCATCAGCTTAAGGCTAAACTCGATACCCCGGAACAAACCGCGTTGTCACCGGTTTCGTCTCCCGCTGCACTTCCGATGCCCACGCCAGTACACTTCCGGGTTGTGGATGCTCCTCATTGTAAGACCTTCTCCGGTGAGTTTGGTAAATGTAGAGGGTTTTTTATTGCAATTCCAGCTTGCTTTTGAACGTTCTCAAAATTTTCCACGTGATTCAATCAAAATATCTTACATTGTCGGTCTCCTTAGACACAAGGTATTAGCATGGGCCAAAGCTAAAAGTTGTGAGGCTGGGTTTTTGCATTCCTCTCTCACGAGTTTCCTGACAGAATTTAAACAAACTTTTGACTCCACAGAGTCCCCAGCCAAAATTGCAAAAACCCTCTGGAATCTCCACCAGGGCAAAAAGTTGGTGGCCGACTTTGCTATCGAGTTCCGTACCATCGCAGCCACTTCAACTTTAGACCAACACTCACTAATGGGCACATTCTCTCAGGCTCTCCATGACCGTCTAAAAGACCAGCTACTTTTCTGTCCCGAGTCCAACAGTCTGGAGGAGCTCATAACCCTGTTCATGAGAATCGAGACGCGGCTGATGGAAGCACAAAGACATCACTGCCCGCACACACCTGTTGTTCCTGTTGTCTCCCAAGACTTCCCCGAATAACAGCAATGCGTCACCTCAGTCTGGAGAGGAGCCCATGCAGATTGGGAGAACTCACCTCTCCCCTGAAGAAAGACAACGACGTATCTCAGCTAACCTCTGCCGTAATGTGGTCAACATGGTCATTTCACCCCTAACTGCCCGGCTCGTTTAAATGGGCAAGCCCACCAGTAGGTCCAGGCATACTGGTGGGTGGTACATCAAGAGGCTCTAACTCCTGGTATTCAGTACCCTGTTTTGTTTCTTTTAACGAGAGAAGTTTTTCAACCCAGGCTCTCATCGATTCAGGCTGTGAAAGGAACATGATGGATCCCTCCTTGGTTCTTCAGCTGGAAATACCTACAATTCCCCTTGACCCCCCATTACAGGCCTCATCATTGGATAAGAAGCTCCTGACTACCATCGCCCACCAAACAGTACCAGTTAACTTGCTTGTGTCCGGTAATCATACTAACAACTCTCCTTTTCTGTTTTTCCCTCACCTCACTCCCCATTAGTCCTAAGTCACAACTGTCTTTTCACTCACAACCCACACATTGACTGGAAAAAAGAAAGTGTCTCTGTCTGGAGTCCATTTTGTTTAGCCAACTGTCTCCACTCTGCTCCTATATCTCCTTCTGTTCCATCTCCCAGTTCACCAGCACCACCTGACCTGTCCATGATCCCAGTGGCTTACCACGACCTTGCCCAGGTTTTCAGTAAAGATCAGGCTGCAAACCTACCTCCTCACAGACCATACCACTGCGGCATTGACCTGAAAAAAGCAGCTGAAGACTCACTTATTCAAGCTGGCTTTCGTATGACCTTCTTCAACCCCTCTCTCTTTATTCTGCTCTCCCCACCTATTCCACCTTCCTCAGGATCCACTGATTTCCCTCTTTCCTATTCACTCTCTCTCTCTCTTAACATTTTTTAATCACAATTGTCTATTTTTGCTCATTTTAAATATATTTTTAAACATTTTCTAAATGCTTTTGTGTATTTTTACATTTTTTGTTTTTGTGAAGCACCTCGTGATTTTTATCTTGAGAGGTGCTATAGAAATTATATTTTCTTCTTCTTCTTCCTCCCGAGTGCTCCCCTGCCGTCTAGCAGGTTGTATAGTCTGTCAAAACCTGAAAACGAATCCATGTCCCAATACATTTCTGAGTGTCTTTCCTCCAGCCAGATTCGACCATCAACCTCCCCGCTGGGCACACGTTTTTTCTTTGTAACTAAGAAGGCTGGAACCCTACGACCCTGTATCGATTATTGGGGACTAAATCAAATAACTGTTAAAACCAAATACTCGGACTTCCGCTTTTTGCCGCATGGAGTGAGGTAATTTCTGCTTCCAGCTCCATGTATTAGCTTAAAATACTGCAGTTTCCAGACCTTGAGTACCTGAAGCCACGCTAAAATGGATACTAAGAAAGGCAAGAAATACACACAAAAGACTACAAACATTGATTCGTCCACTCCTGGCTGAGACCTGAATACAGCTAATGTGAAAGCTAACGCTAATGCTAATGTGGAGAGATGGAGCGTCTATATCTGTGAGAATGCTGCGGGCAGAAATACATGCAGTACTGAAATCGTATGAGGACAGCTTGGACGGTATTAAAACCCAGCTTGCCAATATGCACAAAAGAATAAGCTGCATCATATCTGCGCTGCGAGAAGAAGTTAAATCAGATAACAAAGCCACCTGAGATGAACTTATGGGAAAGGTTGAACGGCTGTTCACTATGCAGGCTGAGGAAGCAAGCACACAGAAAGAGATGGAGAAGTCTCTGAGTGATGCGACTAACAGACTGATAACACTGGAAAAGTCCCACACATCTCTAATGGCAGACCACAAGAAACAACAAGAAAAATGTACAGACCTAGAAGATAGAAGCCGCAGACAGAACATCAGAATGATTGGTGTGGCAGAAGGTGCTGAAGCAAACAACATCACAGATTTTGCTGCCAAGTCCCTGGCGGAGATCCTCGGAGAAGACAACTTTAGCTCCCCTATTGTTATTGATCGAGCTCACAGAAGCCTTATTCCTAAGCCACGCAATGGGGAACGTCTGAGTGCCATCATTATATGACTGCATTACTTCACAGACAAGGAGAACATCCTGAGGCTGTCTCAAAACAAAGGCAACTTATACTTCAGCGGGTCTCCAGTCCGTATCTTCCCCGACATGAGCCCTGAGATGGGACGGAAACGAGCAGCCTTCAATCAGCTGAAGCAGCGCCGGCATCCCATACAGCCTGTATTATCCAGCCAAACTGGTGATCACGGTGAACGGCTCCAGGCACACATTTACCGACCCGCAGCCCGTGGAGAAATTCACCCTGACCAACAAGCTAATCACACCAGAGGATGAAACGGAATAAATGGTGATGGCGCAGCTGATCAAGAAAGACACTACCAGATGGTAACACTCACTGTTTGAAATGAAAAACTCTTACTCAGGTAAAATTGATTAATGCACTGTTGAGAATAGTTTTGCTTTTCCTCCCTTTATTTGCATACAGAAGAAGAAAGAGCGAATGTGCATTTGCATGTATATGCATAAATATTTGAATATTCAAATTTTATTAACATTAAGATAGATTAAATTGAATTAAAGTGAAGTACTATTTGTTTCTTTTTGCATGTAAACCATCATAACAATTAATGGCAATGGCAGAGCCTGAGTTATATTTTCTTCTCATTTTCACAGTCATTTTACCTAACTACAGTTAATCTGTATACATTTGATATCACTTTTAGGAGCTTAGCGGCAAGTCAAGTGTTCATACAACTCTCTGAGCTGAGACTTAAAAAATAGTTCTTGTGTTGAGTCCCCTCTATCCAGGTTTAGTTGGATATATTTTTTTTGTCTTGGTTTTTTTGTTCAGGTAGGAACAGAGGGGGAACAGGGACGGGTTTGATAGGGGGTCTTGTTTGGGTTTTCACCTGCACTTTTGTTATTTTCTTTTTCCTTGGGGGCCATCTTTCAAAGCAATTTAAAGGGTTGCAAATCTTTATGTATAGATTAAGATTATTGATAAGTATAGAAATCCAGTGAATTTTGTTTCATGGAACTGTAAGGGACTCAATGGAGCTGTTAAGTGGGGCAACATTCTGGCACGTCTTAAAAAGCTGGGAACGGACATTGGATATTTGCAGGAAACCCATTTGAGAAATCAGGACCACCAGATATTATGTAGCAGATGGATTGAGCAGGTGCATCACTCTAATTTCACAGCAAAGAGTAGAGCTGCAGCCATTATCATTGAAAAAGGGATCCCCTTTACAGCATTAAAAGTTTTACCTGATCCTCGAGGACGCTATATCATAGTGACAGGGATACTTTATAATAATCCGGTCAAACTAGCAAATATTCATGCCCCTAACATTGATGATGTAGGCTTTATTAAATCATTTATATCTTCTTTACCTAATATGGACTGTCATAAGTTCATAATTGGTGGAGATTTTAATATTGTCTTGGATCCTGGTCTGGACAGATCATCACAAAGATTAGTATCCAAATCAAGTCTGCAAAAATTATCCAGGAATTGATGGTAAAATATAAACTGATAGATCCCTTCAGGACTCTCTCTCCCAACGATAATACATTTTCACATTTCTCCTCAGTTCATCACACCTATTCTATAATGGATTTTTCAATAGATTATAGCTTTATCACAAAGACTAAAAGTTGTGATTATAAAGGAATAGTTTTATCTGACCATAGTCCAGTATTGTTACAATTAGCAATAGGAAACAGACCTGCTATACCTAAATGGCGATTTAATAATGGCCTACTGTTGAATGATTTCCTAGTAATTGAAATAAAAGATCAAATCAAACTATTTATTTCAATAAATGATTCACCTGAAATTACGAGATCCTCATTATGGGACACATTAAAAGCACACTTGAGAGGCCAAATCATCTCATTAAGTAGTCATAAAAACAAGCAAAGAAAGGAAAAATAATCAAATATAACAACAGAATTATTAGAAATTGATAAGGAATATGCTATCTCTCCTTCATCTAAACTCTATTAAAAAAAGTCTCATTGCAGACAGAGCTTAAATTACTCAACACAAATGACTCAACAAGATTACTGACACAACTTTGACATAGATAATATGAGCACGGGGACAAATCAGGTAGTTTATTGGCAAGGCAATTAAAGAAGTTGCTGTATCAAGATTGATCACAGAAATAAAAACTAGTACAGAACAATCAACCACTGATCCAAAAGAAATTAATGATGTATCCCAAGAATATTATACTGCACTTTACTCTTCGGACTCAAAAAACGACCTATTTAAAGTTTTTTCGATTCTATTCAAGTTCCATCAATTAGTGTAGAACAAAAAATATTGCTAGAGCAACCAATAACTAGTTGCAGAGAAGGCCTTTGACAGGGTTAAGTGGGACTTTCTCTTCTCGACCCTGTCAAAGTTGGGTATACACAAAAAATACATTTCCCTTGTTAAACTGCTTTATACAATGCCTCAGGCCTCAGTTCAGACAAATAATATAAACTCTAGTCCTCTCTCCCTCCATCGCTCTACAAGACAAGGGTGCCCCCTGTCGCCATTATTATTTGCACTTGTCATAGAACCTCTTGCCATTCAATTACGTTCTGCAAAAGATTATGAAGGAATAACAAGATTTGGTGTAGAACATGAGGTATCTCCTTATGTGGATGATTTGTTGCTATATATCACTGACCCCATTAAATCATTGCCAAAATTCATGACAATCGTAACCAAATTCGGAAACATCTCTGGATAAAAGGTCAACCTGACAAAAAGTATATTGTTCCCAATTAGTTCTTCAGAAAAGTTAGATAGAGCCGCATTGACTCTGTTCCCCTTTACCATCTCAAACACTTTCAAATACCTTGGAATAAATGTGACCCATGATTTCTCTGCTCTCTTCAAGCATAATTTAATTAATTTATACCATAAAATGGAACAGAATTTTAAGAAAATGTCTAAATTATCCATCTCGCTTGCTGGCCGAATAAACATAATTAAGATGACCACTTTACCCAAATTTTTATTTCTGTTCCAATGTGTCCCAGTATTGATCACAAAACATTTTTTAAAAAACTAGATCAGTTAATTTCTCAATTTATCTGGAACAAGAAGATACCCAGAATAAAACAGACATATCTTCAAAGACCCAAGATTACAGGAGGAATGGGGTTGCCCTGCTTTCAGCTTTATTACTGGGCCTGCAACATATGCTGTACGTCATTTTGGGGTGGTGAACATGGGCCGGATTGGGAATGGATGGAAAGTTGGACCTTTTTCCCTAATACTCTTAAATCTTTGGTACGCTCAAACTTAAATATTGGTAAGCATATATGTCAAAATCTGGTAATGTCAAATTCACTAAAAATTTGGTCTCAGATTAGAAGGCATTTTCATTGGTATCAACGTTCAACACTTACACCGATAATTTACAATCAGGCACATACAATATTTTCAGGACCCACATTCCAACAGCGGATATCTAAAGGGATACATACAATTAAGGATCTGTTTATTGATAATATCTTTTCATCATTTCAGCAACTCCAACAATTTTTTTTAATACAGAATAAAACCTTTTTGAAATATCTACAAATACGTAATTTTATTAAGGGGACGTTTCCATCCGTTCCCAATGAACAACAAAGGCTTGTTTCAGACTATCTGTTCCTGGTGAACCCGCTAAAGAAAGGAGCTATTTCTAGGATCTACAATCAGCTTTTGCAAATAGACAGTACAACTACATTGTACTACTTGAGGGACGCTTGGGAGGCGGAACTGGGCATAGACATCACTGAGGAGCAATGGTCTAAAGCACAACAACTCGTCCACGTCATGTTCTGGGGGTGGAGATGGTGGACCAAGTGTGGTGGAGGGTTCCAGAGGCAGATGAGCAGGCACTGATAAAGTAAAAATAGTTTAATTGTAGACTGGGAGCGACAGGACAAACGAACATGCACAAAACGACAATGATCAGACAACTGACAGGAGCAAAGAGGGAGGTATATATACACACAAGAGAATCAGGAATACATGGGCAGAGTAATGAGGGACAGGTGAGAACAATAAGGGTAATCAAGGCAGGAGAGACACAGTCAGGGAGGCCGGGGTGGATCATGACAGTACCCCCCCACCCCCACCCCCACCCCCCCTTAAGGGAGGATACCAGACGCCCACAAGCCCACACAACACAGGAGACCGGGAACACTTGGACTTGACTCGGACTGGGACTAGGGACTCGAGAACTTGACAGGCGCAATGACACTTGACTTGACGCAGGAACACTTGACTTGACGCAGGAACACTTGACTTAACACGTGACTTGACGCAGGAACTCTTGACTTGACGCAGGAACACTTGACTTGACGCAGAAACACTTGACTTGACGCAGAAACACTTGACTTGACGCAGAAACACTTGACTTGACGCAGGAACACTTGACTTGACGCAGGAACACTTGACTTGACGCAGGAACACTTGACTTGACGCAGGAACACTTGACTTGACGCAGGAACACTTGACTTGATGCAGGAACACTTGACTTGACGCAGGAACAATTGACTTGACGCAGGAACACTTGACTTGACGCAGGAATACTTGACTTGACTTGACGCAGGAACACTTGACTTGATCTGACGCAGGAAAACACCAGGAAGACTTGACCTGAACACGAAGACTTGACCTGAACACGAAGACTTGACCTGAACACGAAGACTTGACCTGAACACGAAGACTTGACTTCAACACGAAGACTTGACTTGAACACGAAGACTTGACCACGAAGACTTGACTTGAACACGAAGACTTGACCACGAAGACTTGACTTGAACACAAAGACTTGACCACGAAGACTTGAACAGGAACACGAAGACTTGACCAGGAATATGGAGACAAACTGCAGCAGCAGGCGTGGGACCCAGCAGGAACTGCAGCAGCAGGCATAGGACCCAGCAGGAACTGCAGCGTGAAGGTCCTGCAGGCATTGACCCTGCAGGTGTGGACGAGGAAGTGGATGATCTGTAGGAGCGACGCGAGGGAACCAGGAGCGGCAGCAGGTACTCGACCATGGTTCTGAGCAGGTGCATACCGTGACTCGACAGGATCCTCAGGCAGGCTCGGGTGAAGGGAAGCAGACCACGGAGTAGGAAGACCAGCCCTACCACCCCGGAGAATGATGGCGTGCATAGGGGGGTTTACCTCCATAAAAACTCCAGGAAACGGCAGCTTCTGTAAAAAACAGGACGGGGCAGAACAGCAGGAGAGGAGAATGACCCCGACCACCCCGGAGAATGCTAGCATGCGCCGGAATCTCCCAGATGGCTCGACCAACCCGAGAACAGGTAGGATGCGCCGAAAACACAAAACTCCATGCCAGAATCTCCCTCCGCTGAAACAGGAAAAAAAAAGAAAAACAATCCTCAAGAAACAGGTGTTAGCTCACCACAGGTCCAGGTTGGTCGGATCATTCTGTCATGTTCTGGGGGTGGAGATGGTGGACCAAGTGTGGTGGAGGGTTCCAGAGGCAGATGAGCAGGCACGGATAAAGTAAAAATTGTTTAATTGTAGACTGGGAGCGACAGGACAAACGAACATGCACAAAACGACAATGATCCGACAACTGACAGGAGCAAAGAGGGAGGTATATATACACAAGGAAATCATGAACACATGGGCAGAGTAATGAGGGACAGGTGAGAACAATAAGGGTAATCAAGGCAGGAGAGACACAGTCAGGGAGGCCGGGGTGGATCATGACAGTCCACTCCACTCCTGTCGGCTGCAGACATGGGCTACTGCAATTCAAGGTTCTGCATAGGCTCCACTTACCTAAACTGAAAATCTCAAGGATTTTTCCCGGGGTGGATTCAAGATGTGACTGATATGGCCGGAATTCAGCCTCATCGTCACATATGTTTTGGACATGCCCCAATACTGCCACCTACTGGTCTATGTTATTCAAAATGTTGTCTGACATTTTTAAGAAGCAGCTCTCCCCAGACCCTTTAATGGTACTCTTTGGGGTAGACAAAGTTAAAGGGTTAAGTAGCAAACAAATTAATGTTTGAGTAGGGACGAGAGAGTACACCACTGTCTGTATCTGTATTTGTATCTGTTCAACCATCTGAATAATCTTTATCTGTGGCTGTACTCGAAATGGGTGTGGCATAATCCTGAAGTGGGTGTGGTTTAAGCGGAAGTGGGCGTGGTTTACATCAATACATTATTTTAAATCTGAAATTGATATGGATTGATCAGAAGTTGCTATGTGTATTGTTTATTTGAAAACTATTTACAGAGCAGCCTCAGAGTTTAGATTAAATATTTTTGATCACAATAGTAAAGGAACTATTACAGAACAAGTTTTTCAATAAAATCAGAACAATATTATTTAATACAGTTTCTATTTTATTAAATATTTGAACCAGACACAACTTTATATATATGTTTTTATTTTAATTTGATTAAACTGAATTTTTCTTAACATTCTTGGTATTTTTCCCACACAAAGTCAAACAAAACAATGTTGATTAAGGTGTGTGTGTGTGTGTGTGTGTGTGTGTGTGTGTGTGTGTGTGTGTGTGTGTGTGTGAGAGAGAGAGAGAGAGAGAGAGAGAGAGAGAGAGAGAGAGAGAGAGAGAGAGAGAGAGAGAGACATAAAGAGGTAGAAAGTGAGAGAGAGAGAGAGAGAGACATAAAGAGGTAGAAAGTGAGAGAGAGTTGAAACATTTTTTTTTAAACGACCGGAGCGGAGGCCATGACCGACGCAGCACGTCAGCTCTGTCTTGTCAAATGCACCTCGTAAGTTACGAAAAAAGTAACTTTAAATATTCAACTGAAAAAGAGGCGAGCTGAGGAAAACTTAGGGAGTACTGAAGAAACGTGAGCAACAGTGAAGCAAGCACACGAGAGATTCGTTACTGTCTGTATGTGTGCGTGGATGGACCGGACGGACTGAGCTCCCGGCTGCAGAGTTTTTTGTGCTGGGAGGGGCGGGTGTTCTATGTGACTGGCCAATCACAGAGCGTGAAGACAGTCAGTTACCCAATGAGGATTTTGCTTCAGCACGATTACAGATATTTACGAGTTTTACTCGTTTCATGCTCGTATTCGTCAAAAAAGCTTTACCTGTACCGGATACTCATCTGAAACGGGGGGGGGGGGGGGGGGGGGTCTGGTGCCTATCTTCAGCTGTCAATGGGCAATCAAATCAGGCGGGGTACACCCTGGACAGAGAACCAGTCCATTGCAGGGCAACACAGAGGCACACAGGACAAACAATCATGCACACACACACTCACAACTAATGACAATTTAGACAGACCAATTAACCTAACAGTCATGTTTTTTTTTTTTTTTTGGACTGTGGGAGGAAGCTGGAGTGCCCGGAGAGAACCCACACATGCACAGGGAGAACATGCAAACTCCATGCAGAAAGGTCCCAGGCCAGGAAGCGAACCCAGGACCTTCTTGCTGCAAGGCAACAGCTCTAGTGAAAAACAGTTTTACTTAATTTGGCAACCCTTTATAGATTAATTTAATAAGTAAACTGGCATAGATTCCAGGCACGTCCAACTGGGAGAAGACCCAAGGGAAGGCCCAGGACATGCTAGAGGGGCTACGTCTCTCGGCTGGCCAGGGAAGGCCTTAGGATTCCCTGGAGGAGCTGGCTCAAGTAGCTGGGAAGAGGAAAGTCTTAGCCTCGTGGATTAGGCTACTGCTCCCGCGACCCAACAGAAAATGGATGGATATATAGATCTAATATTACAGTCTGTCTTGATGCAATAAAAAAATACATATAATTTTTTTGTTAATTCCCAATTCCTTTCTTTTTCTCAGGTGCCATTGGAGTAACAATATTTCAATTGTGTGTATGTGCACTTTGGTTTCCTCAAACCCAGAAAATGCTTGAATCTTTTCCATCAGGGAGCTTCTCTTGAAGGGAAACGGTCTCACCAAGATCCGTTTCTAAAATTTCTCATCCTGTTCTTTAAAGACCAGGTGTCTCATTTATAAAACATTGCGTAGAATCCTTACTAAAACCGTACTTAAGCTCAGCCAAAAAAATGTACTTACACCAAGTCGGTTTGTGACCTATTTAACATAGAGTAAGCATAGCTTCACGCAATCTCCGCTTTATGAATCAGAGACTAACGAGAAAGGTTCTCAGGTGTTTCTGAATCACATCCCGCCCTCAACATGCCCACTTTTTACCATAAATGGTCAATGCAAAGTGCTTTGTGGATCTCATGCATATACATAAGCCGGCTCGTTGTAGCGCTCCGCGACCGCAGATCAAGGAAGCGTAATTTCACAAGCAGAAATTGACGTACTTATGGGTGAGGTAGAGAAATGAAAGGAAGTGCTTTTGCAAAACAAATAAGAGAAAATCCATATAGTGGCACAGCATTGCTGAAGCCATCAATGCTGTGAGTTCTTCAGAGAGATTTGTGGTGGACATAAAATAAAGGTCCAATCAGAATTCAATCCCCAGACTCCCAGGAGAGAGTCACACACGCTAACCAGTCAGCCAGACGGAGATCTCCCTTGAACAAGTAGCCAGGGCGCGTGATCAATCAGGTCACAGTGACAGGACACTCACTCTGACACAGACGCATGACATTCTGTCTCAATCTGCCCCCCTGCTGACATTCTGCATTCCGTATTCTGCACTTCAGGTTTTGTGTGTGTGTGTGTGTGTCTGTGCGGGGGGGGTGGGGGGGTGGGTGGGTGGGGGGGGGGGCTTGTTTTGTGTGCACACGAAGCAGTACAAATGATAATGCTGCTAGAATTCATGACTGTATCCTTCTCCGCAGCAGCACTGCAGGTGCTCTCCATGTCCAAAATGTGTATAAGCCAGGTCCTTAGTCAACTTAAACTTGCGTACATTTTTCTGCTAAGCTTCTTTTATAAATCCCAAAGTTTGCATGGAAAGTTGCCTAAGCAGTTTTCCCACCCCGTTTTGAGCATAAGCAAGCTTGATAAATGAGGCCCCAGGCATAGTTGGAAGTTCCATGGTGTCCTGAGCTGTGGCTTTAAAGACCGTCTCTGGATCAGCTGTTAGACTGGTGGGATGGTCATGATGTTCCTTCCCTGTCTCAACAACAGTCAGGATTTCACCATGAAGCTCCTTTTCTGATTCTTTGTCTAATTCAGTTTGACCCTTTCTGATGAGGTTGTCATATCATCTGTTCCAGCTCTCTTTGTACACTAACTCCTGTCTGTGACCATTTTGGGTTTTTCTTTCATTGACTGAAGGGTTCCAACAATTCTGTCCACATCCCTATGGAGTATGCTAAGCTAGAAATAAGCCACAGGGTAACACTTATGTTGTGATGTTACATAGCTCATTATTTAAAGTGAGAGTCAAGGCATGGGTAGAGATGTATTTCATCCACACTTTCTGTTAGGAAAACACTTCTGAAAGGGACATCTCCTGGTGGACCGAGAGAGTGGCACTGAGGCAGTGATAGACTGCACCCCCCTCAACCCCCCGCATGTGCTGATGGAGTTTCTCAATCTTAAAACGAGTTTTTAACGAGCACATGCACGCACTCACACAAGACTTACTGCTCAGGAGAAAATCAGACAGACTCTGCAGCATGCTGGAGTATTTCCTGTTAACCACGATCATTAGATGAAAAGGGGGAGGAGGGCATTTTTTTCAAGGAGGCGAGCGGCTCAGAGCGCTAATGTGCCAAATCGGCAGGTGAGTGGCTGAGCCAGGTGGAGGTGCCTCACCTGGAGGCCAGTGCAGTGCAGCCACGTAGTAATTTGCTGACGTCATGTTTTTCAGCTTAGCCATCAGCTGATTCTAAATAAATGTGGAGCAGAGTTTTAACCTGAAGATGGAGATAGAATTATGGTTTTGGGCTGAAATATTAAATTTTAAGAAAGTTGCACTAAACTGCCACACTAATGATTACACATGTGTACAGCACCATTAGACACGCATCTATACAGGTTATCAGCAAAAAAAAAAGTTAATTTAGGCGTTACTTGCTCTTTAATGTTAAGTTATTTGTTTTGTGTAATGTCATGTTTAAAAACTAATGGACATCATTTCTGAGTAAATAAAAAGTTTTAGTTTGTTTGGTATGTTCATTGACAAATGAATACTATCATCATTTCGTAATAAAAGTGCTGACGCTGTTGTTACAAATAATTGTGGCAGGGTTTGTTAAATCCATAGGAGTTTACCAAGCTAGCTCGGTTCTGGGTTACCCAGTGGATTCAGTTGAGGAGATGTGGGAAAGGAGGATGCTGGGGAAGATGACCTCCATCCACATGGATAGCTCCTTCAGAGGCAGACTGAGACCTCCCAGATGTAAAACAGAGCTGCCGTAGGTCATTCATCCCCTCTGCAGTAAGAGTGTATAACTCCTCAGTTTAACTGGTACTGGCATTATCCTTGTACACAATAACACCAATGCAACACTCAGTGTGTGTTCAATACTTGTGCAAGACCGGATTAACATAGTATGTCTGTGTTCCTTACAGCATGCTACATAGTTCTGAAACCCACGTTTTAAAGGTGGAGGTAGAGGAAAGGATGAAGACTTCTGCCTCTGATAATACTACTGAAGCTGTAACAACAGATGTTTGGATTAAATGTGGTGGGATCACACTTTTCATAGACTACTCAGGTAGCTACTATATTGCACACCTCACACATCTGCAATGAGAAGGATTAAAAACCCACCTTGAACTGAACCTTTACAGGTATTTCTGGGTTTAGATGTTCTAAAAAGTCATAAATAGATATCAAAATTGTTCTTCAATAAATTGTTTTGCTCCTGAGCCCGAACCTGGGCTGAACAAGCTCACTAGTCATTTACTACAGTAGTGAAAAACCAGTGTTGTATTAGAATATGCCAGAAGATTCAACTTCCTTCATCTGTTTGGAGTTTGGAGATCTAATTAATGCATTGATTCCAAAACAGATGCTGCACCCTTTGCATCAGCATGGATTCACAGGTTAAATAAAGACAAGTTTAGTTTGGTTGAGGCTAACCCAGTTGGTGGTGTTGTTTTGACTAACAAGGCTTTGAACAAATCCATCTGTGAAAATCTTCTGAGGTTCCACTAATGTGAAGCATATGGAGTCATAAATCCTGAATGAGACACGCAGCCTTATTCAGGGCTGCATTTGCTGACGACGTGCTACATTAATGACACAACACTGTGCAGAGCGGCACCTCTGGATCCACACTCCTCAGGTCGTTATGCAGCTGGTCATGTAAACATGTATGGAGATCATGTGAGCTGACCTCAGATCTGTCTGTAAACGAGACTCCTCTTCTCCTCTCTAGCTTAATTATTAATGTGGGCTGAGCAGCCGGTGTGATACTGTGCATGTGCTGCCTCTTGGAATCTGCAAGCTGAATGTAAATGTTTTGGCAATCCAAGCACTTTTAATTATTTAAATCTCTCTTAAGCCCGCAGTACGTAGAGTATGGATAGATGTATAGGATTTGGAGTAGACATTTTCTTACTTCTGGCTTTGGGGTTAGGGTTAGGGTTAGGGTTTAACCCTTTCCTTGAACTTGACAAACACAAACCATAACACAGGACCTTTCAAGTGACTGCCCTGAATTCCCTGCTAGGGTGTTTCAATGTGGGAGGGTGGGTGGGCACACACACTTCTCCCAAACTGCTGAAAGGAGTAAACAATCAATATCCTGCGGTTTGACAAGAGGAAAGAAGAGATTAATAAATTAAGGTGGGCACAACCCTTTTACATGATAACACAAACCAAAGCAAATAGGAGGCAGATCTTTCAAAGAAGATGTGAATTCAATCCATCACAACTCTTCTTTGAATATTTGTGCTTGAATAAACGCTACTTGAAATTTGTCCTAACATCTCCTCTGTGCTGTTTGCGAGTTCGGAGGAGATGTGTCATGTGCCGGGGTGAGTACTCCTCTCATTTCCCCCATCTTTGAGCTGTTTGTTGTGTTTCAGGAGAGGGAGGCTGCAGCTGCAGCGCATTGGCAGTCAGCGGGTCCAGCTATTTAGGGAGGAGGAGAACACATCACTTCGCCGGATGATTAACTACAACTCAGTAGTTTCCAGCCCTTTGTGACTCTTGGATATAACTCTAGTGATTCTAAGTATTTTGAGACCGTTTTTGGAATTTTTACCTGACTTACCTGTCTCCCAGGTTTTGGATAGTTTTGGATTCCCTCTGAGACTCCTCTGGATAACCTTTGGACTTCTGTGGCTCCTTTGGATAACACTTCTGGTTTCCCGTGACTCCACTGGAGAACATCTTGGATTTCCGAGCCTTCCCTGGATTACTCACCTGTGTCCATAAGACCTCCGGACGCAGCTCCCACTGTTCTCCTCCCCTCCCGGTCAGCCCGCTCTCCTGCTCTCCTCTCGCTCCCTCTCCTGGAAACTCCCCTCGTGGATTCACCCTGGCACCCAACCTACCCTCCCTCGCTCCTAACCTACCAGCTCCCAGTACGTCTAAAGCTCTGCACCCACCTAGTTTTAGACTTACCTCCCTGGACTCACCTGTTTTCTGCTCTCCCCTCCTCAGACGCTGCGCTCCCGTTTTCTACCTCCACTGGTCTTTTCCAGTGCCCTGAGTTCCCGTTTTATTAATAAAACATTATTTTACCCTGAGATCTGTGTGAGAGTGTGATTCTGCATGTCTTGGGTTAAACTCGTTCCGCAGACCATGTCAAGTTGTGAGCTGCAGCCGAGGTGTCGAGATGGTGCGTTTAAATGGTAAACGCATCCTTTTCCTGTCAGCTGACACAAAATTACAGCTGCAGCAGAGAAAACAACGAGGCTGCTTGTCTGCCAGGTGGGAGAAGGTGAGCCTGAAGGGGGATCAGGAAAAAAGGAGCGATGTGCTGGTTAGGTGAGATGAGTGACAGGATGAAAGAAGCTCTTCAGGCTGCCACAGAAACAAATTCACGTCTCCTCAATTGCAGCACCACTGAGCTGAGGGCAAAGAAGAGCCGCTGTGATTTTTATACAGTCGGGTGACAGCAGAAGTGGCCTCGCAGGGTTTCACTTTGCTTTGAGTTTGATTTTATTTGTGAACTCTCTCATCGGCTGCGTTAAACTTCTTTTCTCTCAAACAATATCTGGTAATCACGTAATCCACACATTAGCTGTCAGACCTGACGCCACTCACAGAGACTCGGTTTAAGCCCTCCAGCTTTTATCAACTCTCAGAAACTCTGATTACACACATGGGCGCTTTCACATCTAGAGGCATATTGCACAATAATGTGCACGTTACTGGTTCTAGCTGGGGACCGGCAGCCACAACAGGCAGAGTGAAAATGCAGAATGTATTTGTTTTCTGTCACTTCCAATACGAGGCCCATGCCAGGACACAAAATAAAGTCTCTTCTTCACAGTTGTTGGCAGAATGTCCCAAAGCCACCAACAGCTTTCTGTCCTCCTCTGACAAGTGACAGGTGATCCATGGCTGCTTGAAGTCTGGGATCTAAATCTGAAACGCGTTTACCCGCCGCTCGCCAAATGAGAATTGATAATGGAATGATGCTGAATGAGGGGGCCTGTCTGCACATTGTTTGGGAGCTGACAGATTTAGTTAAGTAAGAAGGAAAGCATGGCGGATGGATTTTGGCAGGATAAAGAAACGCTCAGTCGTTGGAATGAAGCTGTTCCTGCTCCATTTATTTCTGATTTTCTCTGAGTGTTTACACCATCAACATAAATACACACGGTTTACACACTGGCGGCGCAGGAGCAGGTTGTTCTTAAACACAACCGGCTCCTTAAACCTGGCCTCACAGCGCCGGTGCTTTAGCTGAGTGGCAGCCATGATTAAGGCAGAAGAACAGAGATGAGAGGATGTGAGACTACAGTCACAGATCAAATCAATACTGTTACACTGGTTTGTAAATCTCCTGTGGGAATCCTCGAGTTATTGATTCAGTTATTTTTATCAACTGTGTTCCACACTCACTTTGTTGACAGGTTTTGGTCTCACAGTCAGCTCAGATCTCTCTGCAGAAACAACTATAATTAACATATTTGAATGAGGAAATGTTAAAATGTCCCTCTCACATCAGTCTACAGATGAACGGTTGAGCCGTGCAGCTTGTTTGAGTCGTTTTATTACGGTTCTACGCGCATGGCTCACCTTTACCTTTCCCGCTCTGCTGCTTGGCAGAAAAGTGAAAATCTAATCAGACTGATGAGGAGTCTGAGAGAAAGTCTTATTTAACCAACTTTAGATTTTGGAACATTTCCAGTCTTTGGTTTCCCTCCAGGAGTTTCATTGAGCTTCTTCTTCAGTGTTAAATTTTCTGTTTATTTTCTCCCTTTTTTCATCATGATCTCTTTTTTTGTCCTTGTTTTCTTTTATTCTAGAGAAGCCCTTTTTATTCTTTTTCCTTCTTCTCCTCCGCCTTCCTTTTCTATTTTTTCTTCTTCTTCTTCTTCTTCTTCTTCTTCTTCTTCTTCTCATCCTCCTCCTCCTCCTCCTTATTTTTCTTTTCCTTTTTCTTCTTTTTTCTTCCTTTTCTTCTTCTTTGTCTTCTTCTACTACTACTACCACTACTTCTGCTGAGTCAGCTGTATCTGGTCAGAGATAAACTGTAGGATTCTCTCTGCTTTCTTACAAAACAACCACAGTTACAGATTAATGACATAATCGTCTTCGTCTTCCTCCGCTTATCCGGGTCCGGGTCGTGGGGGCAGCATCCCAATTAGGGAGCTCCAGGCCGTCCTCTCCCCGGCCTTGTCCACCAGCTCCTCCGGCAGGACCCCAAGGCGTTCCCGGACCAGATTGGAGATGTAACCTCTCCAACGTGTCCTGGGTCGACCCGGGGGCCTTCTGCCGGCAGGACATGCCCGAAACACCTCCCCGGGGAGGCGTACAGGAGGAATCCTGACCAGATGCCCAAACCACCTCAACTGGCTCCTTTCGATCTGGAGGAGCAGCGGTTCTACTCCGAGTCCCTCCCGAATGTCCGAGCTCCTCACCCTATCTCTAAGGCTGAGCCCGGCCACCCTACGGAGGAAACTCATTTCGGCCGCTTGTATCCGCGATCTCGTTCTTTCGGTCATTACCCAAAGCTCATGACCATAGGTGAGGATTGGGACGTAGATCGACCGGTAAATCGAGAGCCTGGCTTTCTGGCTCAGCTCCCTCTTCCCCACGACAGATCGGCTCAGCGTCCGCATCACTGCAGACGCCGAACCAATCCGCCTGTCGATCTCCCGATCCCTCCTACCCTCACTCGTGAACAAGACCCCGAGATACTTAAACTCCTCCACTTGAGGTAGGACCTCTCCCCCGACCCGGAGGTGGCAAGCCACCCTTTTCCGGTCGAGAACCATGGTCTCAGATTTGGAGGTGCTGATCCTCATCCCAGCCGCTTCACATTCGGCCGCGAACCTACCCAGCAAGAGCTGAAGGTCAGAGCTGGATGAAGCTAGGAGGACCACATCATCCGCAAAAAGCAGAGACGAGATTCTCCTGCCACCAAACTCGACACACTCCACACCACGGCTGCGTCTAGAAATTCTGTCCATAAAAGTGATGAACAGAACCGGTGACAAAGGGCAGCCCTGGCGGAGTCCAACCCTCACTGGGAACAGGTCCGACTTACTACTGGCTATGCGGACCAAACTCACGCTCCTCTGGTAAAGGGACTGAATGGCCCTTAACAGAAAGCCACCCACCCCATACTCCTGGAGCGTCCCCCACAGGGTGCCCCTGGGGACACGGTCATAAGCCTTCTCCAAATCCACAAAGCACATGTGGATTGGTTGGGCAAACTCCCATGCCCCCTCCATCACCCTTGCAAGGGTATAGAGCTGGTCCACAGTTCCACGGCCAGGACGAAAACCACATTGCTCCTCCTCTATCTGAGATTCAACTATCGATCGGACCCTCCTCTCCAGTACCTTGGCGTAGACCTTTCCCGGGAGGCTGAGGAGTGTGATCCCCCTATAGTTGGAACACACCCTCAGGTCACCCTTCTTAAAGATGGGGACCACCACCCCGGTCTGCCACTCCCTAGGAACTGCCACCGATGACCACGCAATGTTGTAGAGACGTGTCAACCATGACAGCCCTACAACATCCATAGCCTTGAGATACCCAGGACGAACCTCATCCGCCCCCGGGGCTCCGCCGCTGTGTAGTTGTTTGACTACCTCAGCAACTTCTGCCCCCGAGATCGGACAGTCCATCCCCAGGCCTCCCAGCTCTGGTTCCTCCTCGGAATGCGCATTGGTGGGATTGAGGAGCTCCTCAAAGTATTCCTTCCACCGTCCGACTATAGCCTCAGTTGACGTCAGCAGCTCCCCATCCCCACTGTAAACAGTGTGAGCGAGTTGCTGCCTTCCTCTCCTGAGGCGCCGGACAGTTTGCCAGAACCTCTTTGGAGCCGATCGATAGTCTTTCTCCATGGCCTCACCAAACTCCTCCCACGCCCGAGATTTTGCCTCGGCAACTGCCACTGCTGCACCCCGCTTGGCTATCCGGTACCTGTCTGCTGCCTCCGGAGACCCACAGACCAGCCACGCCCTGTAGGCCTCCTTCTTCAGCCTGACGGCTCCCCGAACCTCTGGTGTCCACCAGCGGGTACGGGGGTTGCCACCACGACTGGCACCGGCCACCTTACGACCACAGCTAGCAACAGCCGCCTCGACAATCGCAGAGTGGAACAAGGCCCACTCGGACTCAATGTCCCCCACTGCTCTCGGGACGTGGTCAAAGCTCTGCCGGAGGTGGGAGTTGAAGACCGTCTTGACAGGTTCTTCTGCCAGGCGTTCCCAGCAGACCCTCACTATGCGTTTGGGTCTGCCAGGTCTACGCGGCATGTTCCCTTGCCATCTGATCCAACTCACCACCAGGTGGTGATCAGTTGACAGCTCCGCCCCTCTCTTCACTCGGGTGTCCAAAACATACGGCCGCAGGTCAGATGATACGACTACAAAATCTATCATCGACCTGTGACCTAGGCTGCCCTGGTACCAAGTGTACCGGTGGGCATCCTTATGTTCGAACATGGTGCTCGTTATGGCCAAACTGCGGCTTGCACAGAAGTCCAATAACAAAACACCGCTCATGACATAATGCTTGCCCAAACCACTGCGAAGCTGGAAGCTGTTTTAACATGACAGAATACACTTTAGTCACAGCTGTAGTCGTTAGCACATCAGTCCAGTCAGACATAAATAGTATTTCTCCGAACAGAAGCCAGTCAGGAAGCTGTCTGCAGCACGTAAGATAAATGACAACCTTTACACTGGAAAATGTCATATTTGACGTGCACCACTGAGGAATGGTGACAATGTGCAAACAGCAAGAGCAAATTATAAAAACATGCAACAAATGGTGATGCTATTAAAATCTTTTGCATGCTGGAGGTAATTATCTTCATTGGCTGCTCTTGAGCACAAGGTCACACAAGAATTACGTCTGATTAAAAATTTTCAGTGATCACTCACGCTGCTTTAAACTAAAGTCAGACGCTAAAACAATGTGTCACTAAATTAATATTTCCTGTCCTCATGTTGTTCCGAGCTCTTTGCAGCATGACGCACGCTGCCTCTTGTTAATTGTTGCTGTTATAATGATTTTAAGCAAAGTTGGTGAAACTCACAACTGTCTTGTGTTGCATTACAACACACCAGTGATAGTCATGACTCATGACACACTGTGGAATCTGTGACTGCCGAGCTGATATGATGTGACAGCTTTTAGTGCTGCAGACATTTTTGCTTTTCTTGGACTCTGTCTCACACTGCCTTTTAGTCCTACACTAGCTCCATTGTAGAGGGAGATTTGCAGCAGCCAGGGAAATTACTGAAATCTGTGTTCAGCTTTGTGAAACCTCAAACAAATCCAGCTGTGAAAGAAAACAACATTGAAATATTGCTAATGATGGTTGTGGGAATGTTCCGTCCGAATCTGACAGAGTGGTGACCCCTCAATATCAGCTTACCAGCCCTCAAACTTTCCTTCTTTTCTTGGCAGAGAGTCTGGTTTTGACATCAGAAATCCCCCCCCCCCCCCCCCCCCCCCATAAAATGGTGGTTTAGAAAGGAGTCCTACAACACTTCACTTTATAGTAAAGCTGAAAATCTGCTCCAGCTTTTCCCATTTTCACTTTTTTTCTAGAAGCAGAGGGATGAAGTGTGTGTGTCTGTGGGTGGGTGGGGGGGTGGGGGGGCAGGTTGTTTAGTAGTCAAAGAACCTCTGGAAATGGTTTTCTATTATACAATACTAGTCAGGTATACTTTATCCTGGTGGGAGGGTAGCTGTGAAGTGCCTTTTTCCCTCCTCCCGAATCAATTCCTCATGTAACCCTCTTATCTCTATTAAGGTAGCGCGACTCAGGGTTGCGAATGACCACAGTCACCAATTCTTGTCATGTGTCTTGCCCATGTATGTCTGATCTCTGAATTGTGTGTACTGAAACTCTAATTTCCCTCTGGGATTAATAAAGTATCTTTGATTTGATTTGATTCATTCTGGTAAATATGGGCATCCATATATTTTATATGTTTTATATGTATGAAGACATTTTGAACTGTCAGATAGGACAAAACAATAGTACTACAAATAAACCATCACTGCCATCAGTGCTCATGACTAAAATATGTTAACTCATTAACTGTCATCAATGACAAAAGTCGTCATTTTATATCAACCGTTCTTTTAACTGTGTGGGCGTCGGAGCAAGCCCCGCACCGTGAAAACAAGCATCCCAGCTCTAAAGCCGATCTTCATTCGCGTGTGTCACGCGTCACATGATCATGAAGCAGAAAATCCATGTGTAAGGAGAACGCTTTGGGCCGTTGCTGTAAAAAAGTGAGGGGCGAACCAGAAAAGCTTCTGCGGATCACAATTTGACAATGGATTATGAATGAAGGGATAGTACTCAAAACGCGTGGATTCTTCCTGATGTAAGAGGTGAGTCTACTCTTTGTTTTGTTAGTTTTGGCGTTGACATCATCCTAATATGCAACGTTCTGTGACTCTTAAAAAAAATGTGAAAACGCTGAAAAACATTGGCAGCGGAGGGCTTTTCTGATCAGGAAACAGCTGGCAGTGAATGAAATTTAAGGGATAATAAGTGATAATTCTACAGTGAAAAAATCACACAACAGTTTAATGTCCTAATCATGTTGTTTAAAAAAGCTGAAGAGGGGTGTTGTCTTTGTTTACAATCTGTCCTGCCTCCATATCTCCTGGTTCCACAGCCAATCATATTTGAGGCCATGAAGTTGCCAAATCTGCACCGTGACCAGGTTGGGGTTAGAGTTTAGGGTTCAACACCAGCCAGCAAAGAGCAGCAGCATTATGGAAAAAGAACATTAGTCAGTAAACAGGAGCAGCCCAGAAGTTATTTCTTGTTCCCTTAAGAAGCCATGACATCCATTTGTTTTACTCTAATAACAGGTTAAGCAGGCTAGAGGCTAACGCTGAGCTATTAATGGAGAATTTGAAGCATCTCAAGCTACCTTTTCAATAACCAACACCTGGATATTACAGTAAACGTATCAATTTACTGTGTATGACTCGTCTCCAGTAATAATCGTAAATCTTGCTAATCTGTGACTGGCAGCAGCTGCTTGTTTGTTTAGATACATGGACTGCAGTACCTATATTTGACTACGTGTCATTCTTACTTAATACACCTTTAAATAATCAGAAAGCACTTTTCTTCTCACTGTTGATATGAAGTAGAGCAACATAAAAAATCTTTGCACAGAAGGAAACAAAAGCATTTGCCATTTAAAGCAATAACTTCAAAGACAAAAGCAATCAAGCAAAACCTGGCCGTAGAGAGGCAAATGTGGAATAATCAAAGACATATTAATGCCTGTGAGGCCACATTCAGTCCTCTTGATATAATCTTAATATGAAGCTAAGATAGTGTTAATGTTCAGAGCAGTTTGGTGCCATTATCATCTCTCTGAAGTACCTGCCCTTATCAGCTGTCTGGATGTGGTGGCTTCCTCCTCTGCCGTGTCATTTGCAGCAATCCCATGAACACCCGATCAATCCGCCAGGGCTGGGAGGCTCTCCCTGCTAATGGCTAATGAAAGGTGTAATTACAGCAGGTCAGCGAAGGCATTCGCACACTGGGAGGGGACAGTGACGAGTTCATTTAGATCATTAGAGCTGAAATGTGTCTGACTCGTTTGACTTCAAGTCACCCACATTATCCTGATGATCCTCCTGCGTTTCTATTAGGCACACTGTGTTTGATGGTGAGGCAGATTGCAAAATTATGGAAGGTAAAAGTCAGTTAATTTAATTAAAGGGAGTTCAAAGAGAGCAAAGCCAAAAAAAAAGAGAACTTCAGAATAATCTGTAATTCCGATCTTACTGGGAGTCTGTTATTTTACAAAAGCGTGATGCGAATTCTGTTCTCCTTCTTTAAAATTGGCATTTCCAATTCAACTAATATTATTCAAATTATCAGCAAAATGTAAGCTTTCTCATATTTTCTCAAATTTGCCACTTGGTGATGCCTTTAGGACAGGCTGCACTCACCAGCATTTTTAACACTGCTAACAGCAAAAGACCTTTCCTCCTAGGGGCCCTAGAATTAAACTGGAGGCTGTATTTTTAGACGCCTATTAATACCTCCAGCTAATTCATTTCAGCTCTCCAGGCACCTAGCACGGCCTCTCAATTATGGATGAGAGGAAAGTCACAGGAATCTCTGTGCAGAGAGGAAGCTGACAGAAGTGAAGGACACTCTCTGCAGACACATGACAAACAGGCGTTTGAAGGGCAAGCAAGATGGCAAAGGGATAATTATTATGCTTTAAAAAAGTCTGAATTATGCTTGAATAATGACAGGCATTAAATAAAACACTAAACAGGATTTTAAAAGTACCTCATGCACACATGATTTAAGAGGGACTGTGTAAGACACACAATGATAATGACAGAGGCGGGGTGCTGGGAATACCTTGAAGTGAGAGGAAATGGCCTTTTTAGTTATTTCTGGAAGATCAATGCTCCCTTTAAAGGCAGAAACATGGAAACAGCATGGCTATATTATATTATATTATATTATATTATATTATATTATATTATATTATATTATATTATATTATATTATATTATATTATCCTCGCCTCACCTTCCTCCGCTTACCTGGGTCCGGGTCGCAGGGGCAGCATTCAAAGTAGGGCCTCTCAGGCAATCCTCTCCCTGGCCACATCTGCCAGATCCTCAGCTGTGACACCCAGGCATTACCTGGCCAACTTTGAGATTTGTTTCCTCCACGTAGACCCTGGGGCCTCCTGCCGGCAGGACAGGGAATATCCTGTCAGCATGAAAAATGGGGACCACCACCCTGGTCTGCCTCCGTCCAGGAGGTATCCTGACCAGATGCCCGAACCACCTCAACTACCTCCTTTCAATGAGGAGAGCAATGGCTCCAATCCAAGCTCCCTGTAGGTGGCAGTATCTGCGGTAAGTCGTTTCCTGTTTTCAGTGTTGCACTATATGTAGCTGTTTGGAGTTTGTGGCTCGCTAAAATTAATTAAATTTCTCTGTACTAGGATATCTCTGAGTTATTGTAGCACATAAGCATGCTAAAACACACATTTTCTATTGTTCCACCTAGCTTTTAGGGAACCATTTGAGTTTGCACGCAGTTTATTTGGTACTGAACAGTTTGCTCGTCCAGTTAGCTTAGCCTCAGCACGGCTATGGCTACTTCTGTCTCTGCTTCTCCGTCTCCTATCTCTTGCTTTCTGTGTCAGATGTTTAGTTACTCCTCTGCCTCCTTTAGTGATAATGGTGCGTGTAATAAATGTAGCATTTTTGTAGCTTTGGAGGAAAGGGTGTCGGTATTGGAGGCCCGGCTCCGCCCTGTTGAAAAGCCCGTAGATAGCCATAGATACTTAGCTAGCGTGGGGCTAACTAGCTCAGAACAACCCCGTAGCGGTCCTCCAGCAGAACCCGAACAGCCAGGACCTCAAGCCGGCTGGGTGACGGTACGCAGGAAGCTTAGAACCCAGCCTGTGGGACACCACCAACCCGTCCACGTTTCTAACATATTTTCCCGGCTCAGTGACAGAATTTTTTGCTCTCTCTCACAGAATCCTGGATGCAGCAAGAGGACTATGCTAGTTTAAATGAGTCGACTCCTTCTAATTATTGAAATCACCATATTGCTCAAAGCACAAGGCGAAGAGGAGGAGTTGCAACCATTTTTCATTCAGACCTATTAATCAATCCCTTACCAATTAAAAGTTAAAGTTCTTTTGAACATCTTATTCTTAGTTTTCCTAATCCAGATTGCAAAACTGTAAAACCACTCTTGTTTGTAGTTTTGTATCGTCCACCAGGCCCTTACGCTGAGTTTTTGGATCAGATCTCTGATTTTTTATCTGATTTGGTGCTAAATACTGATAAGGTCATTGCAGTGGGGGATTTTAACATTCATGTGGACACTAAAAATGATAGCCTCAATGTAGCCTTTAGTACTATCTTAGACTCAATTGGTTTTACCCAAAGCATACATAGCTCCACCCACTCCTGCCATCATACATTAGACCTTGTGCTGACTTATGGCATAGAGTGTGAGGAAATCACGATCTTTCCACATAACCCAGTCCTCTCGGACCACTTTTTGATAACCTTTGAGTTTTTTATAACTGAGTTCTCGAGACATGAAAGTAAATTTCACTATAGTCGGTCTCTATCTGACAATGCTGTTGCATCTTTTAAATCAACTGTTCCGTCTTTACTATCTTCAGCATCTCAGAGGATCTTATCAGAGGGCAATATTTTTATTTCTAGCCCCTCACAAATTGATGCTTTAGTTCATAATGTTACTTCCTCTTTACGTGTGGCATTAGATGATGTTGCCCCTTTAAAAAAGAAGGTAATTAGGGACAGGAAGTTGGCTCCCTGGTTTAATTCTCATTTATGAACTTTAAAACAAAACTCTAGAAAATTGGAGAGAACATGGCAGCCTACACACCAGGAGGAGTCCTACTTATCCTGGAAAAATAGACTTGTGCTTTATAAAAAATAAGCTTCAACAAGCTAGAACTGCTTATCTTTCATCACTAATTAAAGACAATAAAAATAAGCCAAAATTTCTGTTCAGTACAGTTGCCAAACTTACACAGAATCATAGCTCTGAATCATCTATTCCCTTAGCCCTCAGCAACAACGACTTTATGGGATTTTTCACAAGTAAAATTAATTCTATTAGAAACAAAATCATTTGCATCTTCCCTAATGCAAATTCTTCTTCCTCAGTAAGTGAGGCAGCATCTGAGGTAACTGTAGAACCTCAACTGTCTTTGAACCGTTTTGATCCAGCTGAGCTTTCAGAGTTATCAAAAAACTTAGCTTCATCTAAACCTTCAACTTGCATTTTACATCCAATCCCAACCAAATTATTTAAAGATGCATTTCCTTTGGTTACTGCCCCCATTCTAGATATAATCAAGCTATCCTTAGTAAATGGAAATGTACCACAGGTTGCTGTAATCAAACCTTTACTTAAGAAGCCTTCTCTGGATCCAGATGACCCAATGAATTATAGACCAATATCTAACCTTCCTTTTTTATCCAACGTCCTGGAGAAAATAGTGGCCATCCAAGTATGTCAGCATTTAAACACTAATGCTCTGTTTGAGGAATTTCAGTCTAGTTTCAGAGAGTATCACAGCACTGAAACTGCATTAGTGAAAGTTACAAATGATAATCTCATGGCCTCAGATAAGAATCTTGTGTCTGTTTTAGTCTTGTTAGATCTCAGTGCTGCTTTTGACACAGTTAATCACAATGTTCTTTTAGAAAGACTTGAACATGTTGTAGGGATCAAAGGAACAGCGCTAGGCTGGTTTAAATCCTACCTGTCTGTTAGATATAATTTTGTAAACGTACATGACAAATCTTCTTCATACTCCAGGGTTACTTGTGGAGTATTACAGGGTTCAGTGCTTGAACCAAGTCTTTTTACTATACATATATACATATATATGCTCCCAATTGGTAAAATTATAGACAGCATGGGATAAACTTCCACCCTTATGCTGACGATACTCAGTTATATCTATCCATTAACCCTGACGAACCTAACCGGTTAAGTAGATTACAGGCTTGTCTTGAAGACATAAAAAATTGGATGACTCTAAACTTTCTGCTGTTAAATCAAGACAAGACTTAAGTTCTCATCTTTGGACCTGAAATTCAGAAAGGGAAATTTGCTTCGTCAGTCACCTGACCTGAATAGCATTAAATTAGTCTCCGAGAACAAAGTAAGGAACCTTGGTGTTATCTTTGACCAGGGCACGTCATTCAAATCCCACGTTAAACAGGTTTGTAGGATTTCCTTTTTCCACCTTCGGAATATTGCTAAGATTAGAAGCATCCTTTCCAGGAGTGATTCTGAAAAACTATTTCATGCATTTATTACATCAAGAATGGATTACTGTAATTCATTACTCTCAGGAAGTCCACAGAATGTAATTAAAAGTCTTCAGCTTGTCCAAAATGCTGCAGCTAGAGTTCTGATGAGAATTAAAAAAAGAGAGATCATATATCTCCTGTCTTAGCTTCCCTACATTGGCTGCCTGTTAAACTCAGAATAGATTTTAAGATCCTCCTACTCACATATAAGAAATCACAATGTAACCATAAAAACACTGCTTGGTGTATCTGTGTGTGTGTATCTGTGTGTGTGTGTGTGTGTGTGTGTGTGTGTGTGTGTGTGTGTGTGTGTGTGTGTGTGTGTGTGTGTGTGTGTGTGTGTGTGTGTGTGTGTGTGTGTGTGTGTGTGTGCGTCTGTGTGTGTGTGTCTGTGTGTGGACTGACTTCTTGATCCCCAGTGAGTCGTGGCGGATGGCTGCTTATACTGAGCCAGGATCCTCTGGAGGTTTCTTCCTGTTAAAAGGGAGTTTTCCTCTCCACTGTCGCTGCATGCTTGCTTAGTATAAGGATTGCTGTAAAGTCGCTGACATTAGTCGGTGACTCGATGCAATTTGCTGGGTTCCTTATATAGGAAAACTTTTTCTGATTGCCTTAATGAATTGACCTGTATATGAATGTTTATTATGTGATGTGCCTTGAGACGACGCTTGTCGTGATTTGGCACTATATATATATAAACTTGAATTGAATTTAATCTGAGTCTCTCCCAGATGTCCAAGTTCCTTACCCTATCCCTAAGGCTGAACCCGGCCACCCTGCGAAGGAAACTCATTTCGGCCGCTTGTATCTGCGATCTTGTTTTTTCGGTCATCACCCAAAGCTCAAGACCACAGGTGAAAATTGGGATGTAGATCGCCCAGTAAATTTAGACCCTTGCTTTCTGGCTCAACTCCCTCTTCACCACAACAGATTGGTTTAGCGCCCTCATCACTTCAAACGCTGCTCCAATCCACCTGTCGATGTCCCGGTCGCTCCTTCCCTCACTTGTGAACAAGAACCCGAGATACTTAAACTCTTCTACTTGGTGGAGGACCTCTCTCCCGATGCAGAGTTGACATTTCTGCCCTTTTCCAGTTGAGAACCATGGTCTCAGATTTTGAGTTGTTGATCCTCATCCCAGCCGCTTCACACTCTGCTGCAATCCTCCCCAGCAAGAGCTAAAGGTCCGAGCTTGTTGAAGCTAGGAAGATCACATCATCTGTAAAAAGCAGAGATGAGATATTCCTGCCACCAAACTTGACACACTCCACACCAAAGCTGCGCCTAGAAATCCTGTCCATAAAGATTATGAACAGGACCGTTGACAAAGGGCAGTCCTGGCAAAGTCCAACCATCACTGAGAACAGGTTTGACTTACTGCTGGCTATGCGGACCAAACTCACACTCCTCTGGTACAGGGAATGACTGGTCCTTAGCAGAAGACCATCCACCTCACACTCCTGGAGCTCCCCCCGCAGGGTGTGATAGGTAATTTGATTTTATCCCATATTACCTTAAAGGACGACACACCCTTTGATAGAGAGAGAGAGAGAGAGAGTAAATTGATTATTTGTAATGTCCATGTGCGTGACTCAACCAGCCCCCACTCTGCTCCAGCCTCAAAGCTTTCTCCTCACCTGCTCTGTATACCTGCATTCTCCAATTATCTGTTAGATAATATTTAACCTCCATAACCCTGGAACCTGAAATAAACACACATGACAACAAGGAAGACATTTTAAACTGAATTAGCCAAATGAGGGGGAGATCACCGAAATGACACATAACTCTCTCCAGAGCTACGGTGCCAGGCGACTCCCCCCGTCCTCAAAGTCTTCAGTGGTTTTATTCAAGCAAAGGGTGGGGGGGAGAAGGCGGGCCTTCTCAAGTTACAGAGGTACAGAGTTTTCTCAATTAACATCCTTGCTCAACCTTTTTATGAACAGCCAACACAGAGATTCATGATGTGTAATGGGCATCTTTTAGGTCTCAAAAAGGTACATTTATAAAAATACCCAACAGGGTGCCTCTGGGGACACGGTCATAAGCCTTCTCCAAATCCTCAAAACACATGTGGACTGATTGGGCAAGCTCCCATGACCCCTCCATCACCCTGGCAAGGGTGAAGAGCTGGTCCACAGTTCCACGACCAGGACAAAAACCACATTGCTCCTCCTCAATCCAGGATTCAACTATCGACTGGACCCTCCTCTCCAGTACCCTGGAGTAGTCCTTTCCAGGGAGGCTGAGGAGTGCGATCCCCCTCTAGTTGGAACACACTCTTCTTAAAAATGGGGACCACCACCCTGGTCTGCCACTCCACAGGAACTGCCCCAGATTACCAGGCAATGTTGCAGAAACGTGTCAAACAGGACAGTCCTACAACATCCAAAGCCATGAGATACCCAGGAAAAATCTTATCCACCCCCGGGGCTCTGCTGCTGTGTAGTTGTTTGACTACCTCAGCTACTTCTGCCGCAGAGATCAAACGGTCCATTCCCAGATTATTATAATATAATATAATATAATATAATATAATATAATATAATATAATATAATATAACATAACATAACATAATATAATATAATATAATATAATATAAAAAGCATATATATTAATAGCAGTTTGGCCTCTGGCTATGTCCCAATTTATTTAAAAAGACAGTTATTAACCCACTGTTGAAGAGATCGGGGTTAGATGTTATGTTAGCCTTGCAATTATACCGGCTGATTTCAAAACTCCCTTTTCTGAGTAAAATTCTGGAAAAATGTGTCTATACTCAGTTAATGGATTTTCTAGAAGAGTCTAAGATCAAGGAAACTTTTCAGTCTGGCTTTAAAGCTTTTCATAGTACGGAAACAGCACTGATAAAGATATTAAATTACATTATGTTGGAAATTGATAGGGAAAATCCTGTGCTACTTGTTTTGTTGGACCTTACAGCTGCGTTCATCACTGTGAACCACGAAGTGTTGCTCCATTGTTTGGAGTATAATGTAGGAATCTCTGGTCTGGCTTTAGACTGGTTAAGATATTATTTGAAGGATAGGACTGTAAGTGTAAGGATGGGTGGGTTCAGTTCTGGATTCAAACACCTGCGGTGGGGGGTCCCACAGGGTTCAGTATTAGGACCACTATTGTTTTTGATTTACATTTTGCCACTGGGGGACATCATGAGGAAGTATGGAATTCGATTTCATATGTATGCTGACGATTGCCAACTTTACTTACCCTTGGATTGTAGAAGCGACTGTCCCATTAATACCTTAATGCACTGTCTAACTGAAGTTAAGTCATGGTTGACGACAATTTTTTTTGTCTGAATGAAAGCAAGACTGAGGCAGTGCTGTTTGGATTACATCGTGACTTAGAGCGATCAAAACTGGATTTTAGGGATATGAATTCCTACCTACGTTCTTCGGCAGTCATCTTAGGAGTGACAGTAGATAACGCTTTCACCTTTGACGCACATGTGGGTGCGGTTGTATCGTCCTCTTTTTACCACTTGCGACGTCTGGCCAAAGTGAAGTCATTTTTAACTAGAAAGGACCTCAAGACTGTTGTGCATGTGTTTATCACCTCTCGTTTAGACTACTGTAACTCTGTCTTAATTGGGGTGAGACAGAGTACAGTAGCTCGTCTGCAGTTTGTGTAAAATGCCGCGGCAAGATTTCTAGAAGGGAAAAGGAAATATGATCATGTGACACCTCTCCTGGCAGATCTGCACTGGTTACCAGTCATTTTTAGAGTGTGTTTTAAAATTCTTTTATTGGTTTTCAAGGCATTGAATGGGATGGCACCAGAATGTTTATCTGACTTGTTATAGCCATATATACCTAGTCGTTTGCTCCGCTCCGAGATTCACCATATGCTTCTAGTCCCCACAACTAGGCTCAAAACAAGAGGAGACAGGGCATTTTCGGAAGCAGGTCTGAAATTATGGAATGATCTTCCATTATCTGTGCGACTCTCCACGTCAGTAGAGGTTTTTAAGAAGGCGCTGAAGACCCATTATTATAATCTGGTTTTTAAATCTGTGTGTTAACTGATGTTGTTTTGTATTTATCTGTTTTTTTTTTTATTTTTTTTTTATTTTTTTAAATTTGGTTTCCTATAAATTCTTTGTTTTTATCTTTTTTAGTTTAGTCTTGTTCAGCACCTTAGTGACAATATATGTCTGTAAAGTGCTTTTATAGATAAAGGTGATGACGATGATGATGATGATGATGATGATGATGATGATGATGATGATGATGATGAATATAATATAATAATGTAATATAATATTTTTGGGAAATAGAAAGTGCTAAATGTTTGCTGTGTCACACCTAAATCCACAGCCAAGCTCATTTGAATATAATATAATATAATATAATATAATATAATATAATATAATATATTGTAATGCATTATATTATATTATATTATATTATATTATATTATATTATATTATATTATATTCAAATGAGCTTGGCTGTGGATTTAGGTGTGACACAGCAAATATTTAGCACTTTCTATTTCCCAAAAATGTTTTACCAACAACTTTGTTGAGCTGTGAAGAAAACTATCTGGTGCTTCAGGTTGTATTGATTTCCAATGGTGCATCCAGCCTTGGCCAAAAGTTTTAGAATGACAAAAATGACAGGCTTCACAAAGTTTGCTGCCTCAGTGTTTGTAGATCTTTTTTAAGATGTTTCTATGGTTACAGAAGTATAATTTTTATGAGTTTCAAAAGCTTTACTTATAATTAAATTAAAAGTTATAGCAAAGATGTAATATTCAAGGCATCTACAGTTCATTCTGGCATGCTGTTAATCAACGTTGTGTCAATTCCAGTCTGTTCATCAATATCATTACATTGGGGTGGAACACCAGTTTACGTTGTCATGATCAATATTTGTGTCAATCTCCAAAACGTCAGCAATAGCTGTGGATATGGGCTGTGCGTGTGTGTGTGTGTGTGTGTGTGTGTGTGTGTGTGTGTGTGTGTGCATGCGTGCCCACATGTGTGTGTGTGCGAGTGTGTGTGTGTGCGTGTGTGTGTGTGCGTGCGTGCCTACATGTGAGTGTGTGCGAGTGTGTGTGTGTGCATACGTGCAAGCGTGTGTGTTTGTGCAGACGTGCAAGTGTGTGTGTATGTGTGCGTGCATGCATATGTGTGTGTGTGCACACGTGCCTGCGTGTGTTTGCGTGTGTATATGTGCAAGTGTGTGTGTGTATTTTAAACAATGACACCTTGTTGTGAGAAGTGATGAAAACTACTGTATGATTTAGACACATATTGACCTCTCATGTAAAAATAAATCGAAACAGAGTTAATGGAGGTAATGAAATGAAACCCTCACAGATGGGGTAGCTTAATAAAGCTGATATTTTAAAGTGATTGTGTGTTTTTTCCCTGACAATAAGTGGTAGTACATACCTCAATCATTGCAAGCAAGCTGTATTTCTGTGTTTGAATAAGACCTTACTAACAGATGGCCATTAGGGTAAAAAACTCCTGGTAGCGCAACCTCCAGCAAAATAGGAAGAACATCACATTCCCCCCAACTGGCAACAAGTGAAGAGGTAAATGTGTGAAACAACAACATTTATGAATGGTGAAAGTTTTGCAGCAGCTTGCTAAAAATAAGTAAATGTTTTTTGTCCTTGCGGGCACCCACAAAAGAAACTATTAATATGGCGTCGCCCAGAGACTTAGACTCGCTCCCATGTATTTTATACCTGATTTTTATGGCAATATGATACAAAGCCACCAATATTTTTCAAAAACAGGTCATCATTTCATTCCTTTGCAACAACATTTTGATGGATGTGTCCAGAAATTAAAGGTAAAAACTACACAATGTCTCTTTAAGGTAGGACCATGTGATTTCAATTGTTTTGTGACGTGATAAAAACACAGCAAAGACATAAAAGCACAAGAAAATCTACCAGATACAGTCCTGAAGTTTGTTTTATTAAGCAGCAGCTGACATAATGCATCCAAAGAAAAGAATAACAAATGCTCCGAAAATCTGAAGTTGAACCAAATAATAGTGACAATTATCTGAAGTGGGTTTTAGTGAAATGTTCTACATTTTATTATTTTGTCTGATTTGCCCCAGTCTGAAGAAACTGAGACTAAATTTGGCCAAACAGATATAAATCCATTCTAAGCTCTAAATGCTACAGACATCAAGCTTCACCATTAGTTTGTGTTACAAAAACCCATCGAATGAAATAATGCAAAAGGTTTACGATTGATAAAACAGTGTCCATAATCACTAATATGACTTTCTTTTTAAACTGCTGTTGTTCAAAGGTGACAACAATAGTCTTTACACCAATGTGACTAACCCATTACCTCCTGAGTCTGGTCAGAAATCATGTAGCTTTCTTCAAAATAAACTTCTAGCTTTTCTTTTTTTTATCTCTTTTGGACTGTTCCAGAAAATAAAACTTTTTTTGTTTTGTTTAAGGTTTCATGTAAGCTGTAAAAACATTATGGATGTTGGGATTAAAGTTGTTTATGTTAACCGAATCATGGAGAATTTTGCACACAAATAAGATTTCTGCATCCATAGTTGTGTTTTTGCAGTTTTCTTCATGTTAAACCTGAATTAAATAACCAGATTTAGCTTATAGTTCTGCAGCTTGCTTCTGCTTTGAGAAACATAACTGTATTACTATGGTCATATGAGGATTTCGATTAGACAAAATTCTACAACAGCACTGGTCTCAAAATAGAACCCTGAGGTACTCCAACTCCATTACCCTTAGAGGGGTCCTTCACGGAGAAACCAGTTTTTAATTATTATTTCTGATTATAATTGGTCTCTCTGAGTTTAGCATGCAAGTTGAACATGAAAATAGTTTCTTAGTCTTACTGTGAAACTCTAGGATTAGAAAGTCCTGACAGATCTACGTCACACTGGCACTTAACATTTGTGAACTCACCTATCTTGACTCATGACAGGGAAGGCTGTTGTTGGTTTAGCATCCATGAAACAGGGGAGATTGTTTTGGCTGATAGAAGCCAACTGTTGGGAGGAGACTTGGGAAAGGCTCGTTGATAACGTGACTCAGGCCTGAGCCACTCTCCCCTCTGTGTGTGGAATCCTCTGACCTCCAGCCCTAATGAAGCCTCTGAAGCCTGCATGTCTGACTTCTCAGTAACCAGAGCGAGGAGTCTAAAGCTGTTTTTACAGGACCATAGCATTTGCAAAATGGGATTTGCCGCGGCTCCCTGGGGAGGATAAAGGTCGCTTATACGATCAGACCGTGGCGGTAATGTGGCGCAATAGTGGCAATTTAATACAAGATTAGGTGATGGCAGCATAAAGGGGGTATGGGGGCAGTCTCTGCGCTGCCGCAGACTTCCGTTTATCTTGGACATAACTTGCTTTTTATTGCGAATGAAGCCATGATCATTACGCTTTTTTTAACAAGCAGCTCCTAAAGGTGTCTGTCCCCATCAGTCCCTGTCCAGTCTCTAGTGTTCTGAGCTTCAGGAGCGCTGTGGCGACAAGAACTTCCAGTTCCGGTCAAGAACAAGATGGCTCCTGTGCTTGGCTTAGCCGCAGTCACCGTCCATTTTTTCTAACTTTTCTCCACTAACCTCCTCTTTTCCACCTTGCTCCTGTCTACGATTCTCTTCGGTAGTGTCCCTGCTAACATCTCCTGTGATCGCCAGACTCTTTTATCCTTCCGTTCGATCACGATCGCCCAAGATGCACCAAGGACGTACCTCCCTCTTTGTTTACCTGAGTGGCGCACTGGCCCGGAGCCAAACAAACAATCCCAACCTGCACGCCTCCAGCGATGTTTATCCGGTCCCGGGAAAACGTCGGAGGAAAAGAGGTAAACAAGCAGGAATCCAGGTGAGAATAAGACTTCTCTTAAAGTGTGGTTTATCTAGTAAATGTTGGCGTGATCTTCTGGCTTCTCTTCCTTTGTTTGGCGACCTGAGCGCCACTTCCGCATTCCCGCCAGGCCGCGTTGCGGCGTGTTTTCTCCGTCCAAGTTTTTCAAGGTCGGTTTATCCTCATTCCTCAGTGGTTTCTCCTCCTGTTCCCTCCATAAGTGGTTTTTATAAACACCGTGGATCTAACCCCGCTAATTTACGTCCACTAACTCCAGCTGATTCTGTAGGTTCTGACTCCTCCACCTCACTCAGTATGGCTCTATTAAATACCCGCTCTGTTAACAATAAGTCCTTCCTGCTCAATGATCTAATTCTCTCTAAAAACCTGGATTTTCTGTTTCTGACTGAAGTTTGGCAGCAAACATCTGATTATTCTGGTCTGATTGAACTCTGCCCGAGTGGTTATTCTTTTCTTAGCCAGCCCCGGGGTTCTGGTCATGGTGGAGGCCTAGCTGTTGTTTTCAGAGACCATCTTCCATGTAGCTCTACAACCTCTGGCCACATTGCTTGCTTTGAACTGCAGGTGATTAAAGTCAGGCGTAAGGACCCGTTCTACTGTGCATTGGTCTATCGTCCACCTGGTCCAAACAGTTCTTTCCTTCAGGAGTTTAGTGACTTTCCATCCTCCGCTGTGAAGCTGTCCAGACTGGTGATTGTTGGTGACTTTAACATCCACGTTGATGATCCCTCCGATGACTTTGCCATGAATTTCTCCAGCCTTATGGACTCCTTCAGCTTTACCCAGCATGTTTCTGGCCCCACACACACCAGGGGACACACTCTGGACCTTGTTTTTACCCTGAGTCAAAATGCTGACAGTGTTTGTCCTGAGGACGTTTATATTTCAGATCACCATTGCATTTTCTTTAACTTGTCAGTTTCTGCGTCCCCACCTCCTGCTCGCTGTATGGTTAGTTCTCGTTTCTTGATGAGAGCACAGCTAGCAATGTTTCTGCTGCTTTTGATCCACCCTGTTTTTCTGATTACGACCCAGATTCCTTAACTTCTCAGTTTAATGAGCACTGCCTCTCCATTCTGGACAACATCTGTCCTGTCAGAACCAGATCAGTTCCTGCAGTGAACCCTACTCCCTGGTTTAATGACAGCCTTCTCAGCCTGAAGCGCCAATGCAGAAAAACTGAGCGTTTGTGGAAGAAAACCCATCTCCACACCCATCTGCTACACCTAAAGGATCTTCTGACATCCTTTAATTCTGCAGTCAGAGACGCGAGGGTTTCCTATTTCTCCAACCTGGTGTCCCACCATCAGCAGCATTGTCTCTCCTGCCACTCCTACAGCCTCCATCCACTCTGTTGCAGACTGTGAGAACTTTCAGTCTTTCTTTGTGGACAAAGTCAATAAGGTTAGATCTAGCATCTCTCCTTCAGCCTTATCGCTGCCTCTTCCGACTCCAACCAGGCCCATCATCCTAGATAGCTTTGCTCCTGTTTCTTTGCCTGAGTTAACCAAACTAGTTAACTCTATGAAGACCTCTGCATGCCCCCTTGACATCTTACCCTCATCTTTGTTTAAAAGTGCTTTTCAGTCCATCAGACCCAGCGTGCTCTCTATGATTAATGCTTCTCTGGTCTCTGGTCAGGTCCTTGCTTACTTTAAGAATGATGTAATCCACCTGCTTCTTAAAAAAACTGAGTGTTGACACCTCTCTTCATAGCAGCTTCAGACCCATCTCTAAACTTCCGTTCATCTCCAAGATCTTGGAAAAGGTTGTGGCTAAACAACTCACAGCTGCTCTTGATGAACATAACATCTATGATAGCTTCCAGTCAGGTTTTCGTAGAGCTCATTCTACTGAAACAGCTCTTCTTAGGGTCTCTAATGACCCTCTGACTCACAGTGATGCAGGGGACTGTTCTGTTCTGGTCTTGCTGGACCTGACTGCAGCCTTTGACACTGTTGACCATCACCCGCTACTGGAGAGACTGAGAGACTGGGTAGGCCTATCAGGAACTGCTCTGGAGTGGTTCTCCTCTTATCTTTCTGAGCGCTCTTTTTCTGTGGCCATCTCCAAGTTTAGGTCCTCCACCACATCCCTTACCCATGGTGTCCCACAAGGTTCTGTACTGGGGCCTCTGCTCTTCCTCCTCTATCTGCTTCCTCTTCAGCACATACTGAGGTCCTTCAAAGGAATATCCTACCATCTTTATGCAGATGACATCCAACTGTACATCTCCTTTAAGCCCCATGAGATGTCTAAGCTGCAGATGTTACACACCTGCTTAGACTCTATGCAACCTGGATGGCTGGGAGCTTTCTACAGCTGATTGAAGATAAGACTGAGATCCTCATCTGTGCCCCAAACAAGCTGGTTCCCAAAGTCAGAGACTCTCTTGGTCAGCTTGCTTCTCACACCAAACCTTCTGTCAGGAATCTTGGTGTGACCTTTGACCCAGCTCTCACCCTGGATTCTCATGTCAGTTCTCTTGTTCGCTCTTCCTTCTTCCATCTCAGGAACATTGCTAAGCTGAGTCCCATTCTGTCTCGCTCTGAACTTGAGACTGTTCTCCACACCTTCATCTCCTCACGCTTAAACTACTGTAACTCTCTTTTCACGTGTCTGAGCAGAACCTCCCTGAACCGTCTACAGGTGGTTCAGAATGCCTGTGCTCGGCTTCTGACCAAGTCCTCCAAACACACCCACATCACCCCGCTTCTCCTCCAGCTTCACTGGCTGGAAGTCAGTTTCAGGGTTCATTTCAAGATCCTGGTTCTGGTCTATAGGGCCTTACATGGACCAGCACCATCTAACATTGGTGATCTTCTTAGTCCCTACACCCCCAGCAGGTCCCTGAGGTCCAGTGATCAAAGCCTACTGGTTGTGCAGCACCAGGCTAAAGACCAAAGGTGACAGATCATTTGCTGCTGTGGCCCCCAGACTCTGGAGCTCTCTCCCCCTGAGCCTGAGATCAGTGGACTCAGTGGACTCCTTTAAAAAGCAGCTGAAGACTCACTTGTTCAAGCTGGCTTTTGTATGACCTTCTTCACCACTTTATTCTGCTCTCCCCACCTATTCCACCTTCCTCAGGATCCACTGATTTCCCTCTTTCCTGTTCACTCTCTCTCTTTCTTAACATTTGTTTAATCACAATTTCCTATTTTTGCTCATTTTAATATATTATTTAAAACATTTTCTAAAGCTTTTTTATGTTTTTACAATTTTTGTTTTTTTTGAAGCGCCTTGTGATTTTTATCTTGAGAGGCGCTGTAGAAATTATATTTTCTTCTTCTTCTTCTTCAGTTTGCCATCTCAGCTGATTTTGTTCAAAAAGCAAACCTTATTGCCTGTGTTTACTTTCGTTTTCAATAAATTTGCCAGCCGGAGCTCAGCAATAACTCTCCACGTCATCATGACGTCTGCCTCTGTTGCGCCAGGGCACATACGACAGACCATTACCGCAATATTACTACCAAGCGAGGCGGAACGAATGCCGCAAAATTCGCGCAACGCCATGCCAGCATGGCGCGTTCATAGACATACCATTGCGGTAATATTATGCCGATTTGCCGGCATGGTGTGTCTTATAAAAGAGGCTTGTCAGAGAACTGCATGTGTGAGAGAACAAAGGAATTAGGAGAGGGGCTTGTTGCTGCTGGGCAAAGAGGCGTTAAACCACAAAGATCAAGAATGGGCCTGCAAAGGTGTAGGGGGAGTTTTTGTGATGCAAAAATAAAGTAAGAGTCTTCCTTTTAAGAAGTTGACTTTTGATCCAAGACAATAATAAAAGAAAGAAACAGCCTGGACGAATGAGAAAAAAATTATGATGCATGAAGGTGGTAGGGGTGGAATAAAATGTGTTTGCTGGTTCTGTTCAGGGTGGTTGTGATTGCAGCTGGGTCAAGGGTGTGTGTACATCGACAGAGTTTGTTCTCCTCGGATCTGCTAGAATCTCGTGTTTTTTGATAAGAACTTTTCCTATTTAGCCTGAGCTGTTCTTCCCTGTGCTTTTTCCCCTTTTTGTGTGTGGAATAAACTTTTCCCTCCTTTGGGAAGGAATTAAAAGTAATTTGTGGGGGCCTCCTTTCCTTCTCTGGCACAGCAAAAGGTGAGTTTGCTGGTTGCTTCATTCCATCCCAGGCTGTTACATCAGCGTTCGCCTGATCAGAGGGGAAGCTGACAAGGGTCTGTTCTGAGCATGATGAGCTCATGCAGTGTGTTCTGATACAGCAAGAGTCTTCCTACAGCTAAATAATGGTGATTTTACTAGAATTAAAAGCCTAGGTTGCTCAAGGTAAAATATTTAATCCAGCTACAGTTTTAAAGGCTGCTACATAAAATAACCACAATTTTTTATTTTTTTTATTTTACAAAATATTTATTTGTGATGTCAATAAAACAATTATCCAACTACTGAAAACATTTAAAGTAAACATGCAACAATGGAAAAGCAATAACAAAAATAAAATTGGCCTTTTTATCCTACAGAAGGAGGCAAAAGTCATGCATACTTCATTGGTGCAGGATGAATGTGCTAATCCTGTCAAAGAGAAAAAGGTCCATGAAACAACGAATAAATGTAGCTAATTTGACACAATTGGCTTAAAAGTATTAATTAAATTTTACTAAAACATTTAAGGATGGTAGTTAGATATAGTTTATCACGAAGTTCTGCCGTCAGGATGCTAATGTGGAAGGAAGTAAAAGCAGAAAGCCTTTTCTATGTGAATGCTGTTAAAAAGAACAAAGAGGAATTCATATTAAATATTTTCTTTTCTCTTTTGGATCTTATTTGACTGTGAGGCATGCAGCTTGCTGCATTCTGTCTGCTTTTGTTGAATATGTAAGTCTCCAGCTTTCACTGTGCAGTTTTATGTTACAGTATCTTAAAAAGAAAATCCAAATGGGTTTTTGTGTTCTCTGTACTCAGTCGTCTTTTCTGTGTTAAGAAATACAAAGAACAAAGTGTAAAAAGCTGAAGAGCAACACTGCCTCTCTCCCTCCTGGGATAACCTCAGCTGCAGATGAGCCACGTGACGTTTTTCTTAAAGACTAAATTGCCCCAAACTCTCTCAGCTGGGCTGCTTCTGGCTCTGCCACCAACAAATTCATCCCTCTTGTGAGCAACAAAGAGAGCGTACGGGTAAACTGGGTTTAGCTCCTGACCTTTGGGGTTTGATTAATGAGCCCTCTGTTCTGCAGCTAACAGCGAGCAGCTGAGTGTTAGACTCCAGTGACAGGCTGAGAAACCAGCTAAGGTCCATACATCTTCTATCCAGTTAGTCACTTTAAATCGAACCTACTGGAACGAGTCGGGGCCAACTGACCCAGCCTGAAAGATTGCTTTTGTCTCACAATTTATCACAAAAACCAACACGTGGGTTTTAAAACGAATAGCAACATGTTTCAAAATGATTATTTTCCGTCTGTGATCCATTTTTCCAAGTGGAAAATCTCCCAGCAGACCTTACTGTCAGGTTCCCACTGCTTCGACCGTCACAAATAATTTTTACACAACATTGTTTATTTAAAGGGTGTCTGCAGTCGTGTTGCTTTTCTTTGGGCTCTCTGGAAAACACTCACTCCCTTCAGAGCACGAGCGATGCTAAAATGTGATTAGCAATGGTCAAATTTCCAAATTAAATCCGACTGACAGGCTAAAACAGAAAATGTCAGTGAGTCTCCTGAAATAACCCCATCTGGCTTTGAACTCAATGTGCCTCATGAAAAAAATCAGGGACCCAAAAGCCAGATAATCAGGTTTGCTTCCTCTGGCCTCCTATTATGACAAATTAAAGAGGTCTGGAAAACATTTTTTCTCCAGCAGCAGGTTCTTAGCTTGTTATTAGCTAACAGACTGGCAAATTGATTAGTATTGATTGCAGCCAAAGCTTGCCGCTGCAAACCTTGTCTGTGGTATTCTACAAGGGCCTGCAGGAAAGGTCAGAACATATTCAGGGCAGACTAAAGGATTTTCTGTGGCTTTGTGGCTAAGGGCGAGATGCAAAGGCGTCATGGACTGCTGGGTGTAGAATTAAGTGAGTCAAAGGACAAAATGTAGCTGTAAGCAAAGTAAATTTACTTAAAAATTCTCCTGACACTTTGCATTTGCATACGTTGCTTAATGATTTTGTGTTTAGATGATGAGAGCAATAGTCCTGATGCCTGTTTCGGCTCTGCTGAGAATAATCCTGCTGCTGTAAGAATGCATCATTAGTTTTTATTCACACACGTCTAAATGAAAGAACACAAAGAGCTTGAGCTGCTGAGTTACTAGAGGATGTTTTATTCTTGTGTGGGTGAGTTAAATCTACAGTCGAGTCATTGCTGCTCAATTGCGTTAGACAAAATTCTCATATGCACAAGAATGCATGAGAAGCTCCATGTGGCGAGGCCAGGATTGGTTTACACATCCTCATGTTGAATGTTTAGAAAGCCGTTTAGATTAGATTTAATCTCAAATAAATAAAATTTGACTTACCTGAATCCTGCGGTCAGAAAATGTACTTTCTAAAAGTTTTGGTCTGTTGAGCCGGCATGGTTGAAGTTTTCTGTCGTTGAAAGACTCAATAAATCTGATTTCACACCGCCTGTGTGAGCGCCAGTCATGGTGTAGTCGATGCCTGCTGGAAGCAAAAGGTTTGTATGCAGCCATTGTTGTGGTGAGCGAAGCTAGCAAGTCCCACTGAGCTGTTAAGCACCAAGTTCTTGAGCAGTAGTGCATAATAATGAAGGATCAGCCATGGGAAATTGTGTTTTTTATCATCTCGATTCTCTTCTGCATTATTCTAGCAGAGATAGAAGTCAATAGCTAAAACAGTACAGCTGGACTGCTGCAGGTGCAGCTTTCAAAGAGCTGATGATGAGGTTTGTCAGGTTGCCAGGAAGGGGGAAAAAAACACAGAAAAGACAGACTGGGGTGCACTTTGGACTGTTTTCCTTCCCAGATTGTCATGGTAACAACAGATCTTTGTAGAAACTGTCTCTTTAGCCAGGAGAGCATCTTTAGGGTGATTCAAGAACCCAAAATGGAAACATAGATGCCGACAGACAAAATAAAAAGGAAAGCCACTCTGAAGAGAGAATAAAATATGAATGAATAATTTTCTTGTCATTCTACTCCAACATGATTATGTGAGTTTTTTGATTATGTAATTACAGACTGAATGTGTGTGTTTGTGTTTAAAAGTCAGAGAAAGAGACGTTTCCAGGAAAATAGATAATCAGATTTTAGAACAACACTGGCACAATGCAGAACTAACACATTTATAGTAAACGTTAAATATTTTCTTTTAGACATATTTATGTATTTATATTTTTGCAAACATAGAGTATAATTATCCAATAATGAGGACGTGGGCGATTTATCGAAAAAACACGCATTATTCAGATCCTATCTATAAAACTATTGCATATAAGTTTTACTGGCAATTTGTCAGACATCTAATTTCTGAGAGTTGCTGAGAGTTCCACCACTACCCACTCCATCTCCCACCCAGAGAACCGGAGCAGACCTGCACCAGTGGGTGTTTTCATTAACATAAATCATTTTAACCAAAGTGCTCCTCCGAAACGTTCATAACTAGGTAGCTAGTGATGACGGTTTTCACTAAGAAAACATGACAAAAATGGACTTGGTCATTGTCAGATACATGACCTGCCTGTCAACCGTCAACCACACCCCACTAGCGCCATCTTGGGTGTATGACTCACATTGTTAGGGGAAGCCGCAGCTGAAGTTGAAGCAGCACACGAGTCCAAATGATGAATAAAAAGAACAAGAACAAATGCCTCCCTCACAGGGATAAACTTGTGAAGAAGGCAAGGGAAATTCCCTACATCCTCAAAGGAAACAAACAAAGCTCAGATGTGTCATTACTGCCGAAAATACATCACTTGAGTACAGGTAGCACTACTTCAACATATACATACATACATATATATATATATATATATATATATATATATATATATATATATATCAAGTAAAATTAAAAAGTAGCCATATCATACCACTTTCTTTCTAGAGCACTTTTAACACGACGGCGTCACAAGCAACAAAAGCGCTGCACATGATAAAACAACACAGGCAAAATGTTCAAATGGCCTCAAAGTAAATAAAAAGAACAACAAAATAAAACCAATGAAACAAAGTAAAACTACAATATTCTATTCCACAGATGTAAAATGGAACAACCAAAAACCGCCCACAGACATGACTCCACTAACACAGGCGCAGCTAAGGGCAGACCTTCACACAACAGGAGTGTACCATTTTCTGCAGGTTTATAAGCTCACAACTCACAAAGCGACCAGTGCTTTCCTTTGTTTATACACCTAGCTATCCCATCATGCAACGTGCTACAGCACCCGATACGTCACCTGACCTGTTGGTGAGATAACTGATGGCTTGAACGTGTTCTGATAAATATTTGTTCATTGTGTTGCTCTATGTCTGTCAGAAGATGGCATCTGCGTGTGATTGCTGACAAGTTTGAAGTCACAGTTCGCCTTTGCATCTTGCTATAGGGCTGAATGATATTATTTTATAAAAAACTGCTGAAGTAAAAAGTGTCTGCACGTATACTTCCCAGTGCTTCTGCGAGACACACTCGGTTTGAGAACAACGCGTTGGCCTTGAGCAGCAATTACACCAACTTTATTGTGAGCTACAACATAATAACAAAACTCAGTGTGCTGTCAGACATTCTGAGCTCCAGGTAAATATTGTAGAGATGCCTAAATCCACTTCAAATGGCTCGCTCTCACTGAGCTTATTGATTTGCTGCCAAATCCTGTTTGGCTACAGTTTAGCTATCCCTGAACATTTTATAACAATCTCTTCCTTTCCAAACTCTGTCATCACAAGTGTAATCTTGCTTGTTTAGTGAGAAAAGTAGAGGTTTGATGTGTCATAATTAAAACCAGCTTTTCCACATTGATTATGTCTCCTTTCACACCTCATGTGAACTGTTTCCCCTGCTGTGCACCACCAATAAGAGAAATTAAGTGATTCAAACGCTACAAACACAAAAACTACAGAGTGATTTTTTAATCACTTAGCTTAATGATTCAGTGAAAATCTCCTTTAATTTTCTGTTTATTTGTCTCTCAACAACATTTGTGTCAGACGTCAAGGCAGTGATCATCAGCAGTAATTATCTTGGTGCTCTCCAAAGTCCTGTCGACTTCCATGCAACGGGATAAAGAGATAAGTCATTGCACAAATTGTTGTTAAACCCGTAGAGGAGATTATCCATGTAAATCTGTCATCCATAATACCGTCGGCATTCAAGGCATGTTCTCAAACCCTATCACATTAATACTAAAACAGAGAGGCTGGCTCTGGTAATCCTTTCCACAATATTTACTGAGAAATTGCAGGCAGAGTGACGTGCGTCATTCTGCAGCCACTCACCTTTGTGACTGGTTTATACTGGTTTTAGCTTAGCCCAGTTAGAAGTGATCACAGAGATGTTAGAAACAGAAACCACCCTCATGTATCTTTGAGTAGGTTTAATAAATTCCTCAAGGCTAGTGGGATGATCCGTGTGTTTTAATCCCACACAGTTTAGAGCCTGTCTGAAGTAACTACAGGAAGAGAGCAGCCAGTAAATATTCCTAAAAGCCCAAAACTATCAGAAGAAACCAGAGTTTTCATTGTGTTTTATGCAGCTTTTAATGAGTGAATCCAATAGGATTGTTTTAATGTTGAGATCTATGTGAAGGTTCCAGCTAACGAGTCTAATACATTTCAGCTTGTTCATTTGTATAATTTCAGCATGTAAGTTTCTCTTTGGACAGTAATGATGTAAACTGTCTCGGTGAACACGGATCACTCCGACACGTCGTCCCTGATTTAGACTGATAGTTCACACCCTTTGGTTCTGATTGGACAGGTGAGCTAATGGAAAGTCACAATGCCAATGAAAAATGTCCTACCTATGCTAATGCAATTTTACAAGCTTTACATTAGCATATATTTCTTATTTCAGCGTTATTTTTCTTGCAGAATTATTAAGAAGTTATATCCAGTCATGCTACAGCAGCTACGCTCAAAAAAGAGACTTTATGTCATTTATTTATTTGTAAATTTTCCATGTGATTTTTCTTACGTAAAGTTAATCAAAGATGCCCTTTTAAGGCAACATGTTCTTATGTTTGTTTATTTGACTTGTGTTTAGCTACTTTAATAAATAACAGTTGTGATTTTATAGACTTTAGTTAAATGTAACATAACTTTTTGGGGTTGTTTTTATTTTAATTTGGTGATTACTAAGACAAAGAATCTTCATTTTGTTTTGGGAGCATGCACAGTTTCCTTCTTTTTTGTTCTTCAGCCCAAACGAAGCCCAAATAAAACACTGGGAATTTGCAAGTGAATTATTTAAGAGTCCTAAAAATGGGATTTGATTAAGTAGTGTTTACTAAACATGCTTATTTTAGGTTTACACTTACTACCAGGGCCGTGCAGAGACCTTTGAAGGGGCGGCTGCCAGGGCTTAATTTGAGCCGGATCTTGCCGGAACAAGATCCAGGAAATGTCTTATTTTGAAAGGATCGTTCCAGCAACTGTCTTCTTTTTTTCTTTTTTTTTTTTTACCGTGTCCTGTCTGGCTGTGAAGCAAGCAGAATTGATGTCTGAATGCTGGTGACAAGCCTTACAGATTTATTCTTAGGTGGAGCATCAAAGCGTTTGCTTTTAATGTCATGCCTGATACTTAAAACTTTATTGTTATTGTTGTTGAATGTTTTGTAATTCCGACCAGACACGGAGACAGAGGTGAAAGAGAAAGGAAAAGAAAAGGTGGGGAGAGAGGGGGGGGGTTCCACAAAAATAAACAATAATGAACAAGAGTCTGCTTCTAGACCTGCAGAAAAAAGACAAAAAAAAAACAAAGGGACACAAAAAAAGGGACACAACAACAATATCTACCTATCACTGCGTCAACTTGATGAAAAGAAATATATATATATATATATATATATATATATATATATATATATATATATATATATATATATATATATATAATCAACATTGCTTAACTGAAGAATCACGATAATGAATCACAACGCATTAAGTGCCCACCATAGTCTTAAGACCTGTGTTTAATGTGCCCAAGCCCATACTTTTGAGAGCACCATGTGAGCACCTGTGTGTGTACACACGCTTGTTTATTTAAGGTTTTTCTATAGGAGCGTCCAACAGAGAGTGTGAGGGACCACAGATCCGCCCCCCAAAGATGCGCAGGAGACGGGGGGAGCTCCAAGTCCCAGAGATCCAGGCGCTGCCCCAGAACGCAGGAACCCCAAGGAGACTGCAATCAGGAAGGCCCCCCAGCAACTGTCTTCAAGGTTTCGGCAACTGACGCGATCAACTTGTGCAAAACGCAAGGTTTGAATTACGAGTGAGCTAAAGGGAGCCCGGCTCACCTGAAAGGGTAACAGGCTCCCCTGGCAACCCTCAACTTCCACACCAGGGGGAGCCTGAAAAAGATCCTGGTTCTACTTATATTACATTATCTATGTGGACTCTTTAGGAATTATTTTGACCTGAGAGGCACAGAGCTCTGATCTTTGATGCACATAAAATGAAATTATTCTTTCAATGTTTAGAGTAGCAGGAACTCAGAGAGGCTGCAGGTGCGCCAGTGAGTTTGCGGCCGCTGCGCAGGGGAAGGGGGAGCGGGCTGAAGCAGGGGAACAGTAAAGATGCAAAAACTACCATTGTTAAAGGAAATGTGTGTTTACTTTGAAAATGTGGGCGCAATTTTTAATTGTCAAAAACTCCAGAGAACCAACCCAGACCCCCCACCCCCTCCCACCACCACCACCACCACCACACACACACACCGGTGCATGTTCCGGCATCTGCTTTGCCTTTAGTGAACTTTGGTTTCACATCAGTATTTGCATTCTGGGAACATTTGATTTACAAATTAAGCACTGGCGGGTGCTCAAAGGTAAAAAAAAAAAAGGGGCACATTTAAAGCGAGATTTTAAATAGTTTCACAATACAACAAGTTTCTGAACATTCTGATCAAATGAGACCATTTGGTTCAAACAAAATAATATAAACTAGGCAAAATGTTTCATTTAGTGTTAATTGAAGGTAACGTCATTTCATTGATGATTACTTTAATTTATAAATCTGACTTATTTTTAGGGATGTTACGACCACATTTTTTTGCCCCTGATCTGAGCTCAATTTATTTGATTTTGATTATCTTCCACACTGAGTCCTGTTCCGATGTGAGGTGGTAATACGATTTCATTAAAAAAAAGAAGAAAAAAGGGAAAACACATCCAAGGTGGCCTTCTTTCTGTATATGTCATTTTGTGAATTTATTGTTAAAAAGTTACTCATCCAGGAATTACATCTAACAGTATGCAACCACTGACATAATTTGCCTTACTGTAGGAAATTCCTGTTCCAATTCCATGATCTCCCTCTGAACTTTACACTAAAGCTGAGAGCTCTGCAACCAACAACATCCTGAATACCTGCAACCCACATTCATCTGGAATCTGATACAGGCGCATGCAGAAGGGGGGACGGAGGGTGCTTGAGTACCTGCCCCCTTTTTTCCAAAGTGTGCAAAGTGCCCTTTTTGCAGTCTTCCATCAGTTTTTACTTTCCAAACTGTCATAGATGAATACAGGTTAGGCACTAGGACCCTGCCGAAGCCAGCTGCCTCTAGCTGAAGCCTATTTTCCCTTTCATGTTAACATGACGCAGCAGAGCCAGTCATTGAGCATGTGGGCAGGTCTTAAGGAAAAGAGGCTTCAGCTTCAGGCAGCTGGCTTCCGCTCGGAACTCGGAAATACCGACTTACCAGTGGGAAAATTCAAATGAAACGCCCCCCAAAGTCCGACCTCCCCAAAGTTGGAAACTCTGAAGAATTTCAGAATACCGACCTCAACCATGTTGGGAAAGCAGTGGTGGGCAGTCAGGGCCAGCAAAGCCTTCTCTGCTGGCCTAAACATACTCAAAAGCGTAAATGTATTTTTTTTTCCTTTGGTAATTATTTTTAAATAAAAAAAATGTTTACTGGTCTATTTTCTTTATATCCTATTATACCCACTTGGCTGCGCTGCTTCCAGCGTTAAAATACCAAGGCTGGGTGTTATCCAATCAGATTTAAGCTAGCTTGTGTTTTCAGGCAGATTAAGTCTGCTCTAGGCCTTCAGAATCAATCGAGAAGCCCACTGTACGCTGTAAGTGAACAGAGACGATCTAGTTGCGATAGCCAATCAGCTCACGAGTCAGCTTGGCCCAGGCCAGCTAGCTGGCCTCACGCAAAAGTTGACATGAACGCATCCTGTGATTGGATAAGCAGTAGTTAGAACTTTTCTAGCGGCATGAAGCAAAATATCCAAACTAAATACGGAGATCTGTATCTATAGGCAGCTATCGGTGTGTTTTTGAACACATGATGGCTGAAAGAGGAGAAGAGACAGACTTGGTTGCAGATTTACTTGCCACACCATTTTCAAGACGGACCTTTCAAGAAAAAATGGATCTTGTGAGAACAGGTCGTCCGACTCCAATGCTAGCTGGCTTGTCCCAGCAGGGGAAAGGATTTGTTCGTCATTTTCAGGCAAGCAACTATGAACGGTACCCACGGCTAACAGCTTCAGAGAACCGCTGCAGGTTATTCTGCTGGGAATGCCTGTTGCTCGCATCAGATGGATTTGGTAGCATTAAAGCGCGTTAAAACGTACGCCAGAAACACGACCGGACAGACACGGCTTTCAGCATTAGCCTCCATGTCCGTAGAAAAGGACCTACTCATGGACCTGAAGCGCACAGATAAACTGTACAGAGCCATTGAGGTTTTCCTGAGGAAAGAAAGAAGGATGGATTTTATTTTCAAATGAGAAGGAGAGGAGGAGATCCATGCTGGACATTTATGTTGGTGAGTAGAAACATTTTATTAGTATTTTTTTTAATGTTTTGTCATTTTATTTTGTTAATAATCAATAAATGGTAACGAAATAAAATGACAAAATGAAATTATTCTGTGTTCTGTTTCTATGCAATTTATATTGTGTATAACGTGGTGTGTGCAGCTGCGCCAACATGTTCGCGGTACAATTTTCTCCAAAACAAATGCAAATAATGTGTTTGCTTTACTTATTTATTTTATTGTCTCATCTCTTAAACCCGTCTTTCATTTCTGAGATTTGACAGTATCCGTGGTCAGCTTCCTACTCTCAACTGGGAATGCGAGTTTGATTTTAAAGACTCTGGAAATTATGTGTCTTGACCAGCCACTGGTGTGTGTGTGTGTGTGTGTGTGTGTGTGTGTGTGTGTGTGTGTGTGTGTGTGTGTGTGTGTGTGTGTGTGTGTGTGTGTGTGTGTGTGTGTGTGAGAGAGAGAGAGAGAGAGAGAGAGGTTTCTCCAGCTGTGATGTCCTATTGATGGTATTTTAAGGTGTATTAAATTAGATTGGACTGAATAGGAAATCACTGAAGGCCCAGGGGTGGAACGCACCGCCTGCCACTGTGGGAAAGTTTGCTGAAAAAATGAACTAGTTCAAAGTTCAGTTCATACATTTTAAAACAAACTAGTTCGTTTTTAGTTCATAATTAAAAAATTGTTTTAACTAAGTTCGCTGTTCCATAAACGCACTAGTTCATAGCTCCATCTTTCAGTTCTTTTTAAAACACAGAAAAGGTTTAATTACCTGCAACGTTTCGTTTGCGGCTGCAAACATCATCAGGCTGATGCCGATGGTGGCGTCACTTCCTTCGTTTATCCGCTGGTTTGGGGGTTTTTCTTGAGCTGTATGCCAAAATCATCAATATTAGAAACAATTAAAGGCTTGAACTACTTCAGATGTGTGTAATGAATCTAATATATATGAAAGTCTAATATTTATCAGTACATTACAGACAATAATGAACTTCATCACAATATGCTAATTTTTGGAGAAGGACCTATATATATATATATATATATATATATATATATATATATATATATATATATATATATATATATATATGTATATATATATATATATATATATATATATATATATATATATATATATATATATATATATATATATATATATGAATGATTTTCCAATAGTTGGCACCCATTCAGTCCACACTCAAATTCAGCTGCAGTTTTTACCCTACAGTATATTCTCATGAGGAAAACATTATTTTAACAGCTTTTTTTACGGGAAATTATTAAACAAACTTAGGAAGCAGGCTGAAGTAGCAAACTCAGACTGCAACATTAAAAGTCCAAAACATTAAAATATGTATAATCTTTCAGTTAAGTCCATTTTAATTTTTCTGAATGAACTTAGACTCATGCACACAGCATAGACATAGAAGAGTAGACACCGCACCAACTTCTACTACCTACGTTTGGCCGCATTTGCGGGCTCTACTTTTTAGAAACTCTGTGGTTAACAGGAAGTTTTAGCTAGGCTTTAGCTCCGGAAAAGCTCCGTGGAGATCTGGAGCTAGAACGGCAAAAGAACGTGTTCATAAACCCGTTCATGCACGCCAGGACGAACGCACTCCCTTTTTCATCCGTCAGCCAAAATACGAATGAGTTCAGTTCACAAAAATTTTTTTTACAAATTCACGAACGATCATTCAATGAACACGTTCGGGCACAACACTGAACCTCGACACCCAAAATGGCAGCTCTTGTATCAACAGTAACTTTTGGGTGAGGAGTGCGTTTAAAACCAATGTTACATGAAGTGCTTGCAACTCTAAGCTGAACATACCAAACGTTTTGTTTGCATGTTGAATGTACAGCTATGTTATTAAGAGGAATGTGCGTTGCCATATTGGAATCCTGGCTTCTTCGACTACAGTAAGCAGAGCGTGGTTTACTCGGGTGTGACGCCATTCCCAGTTCCAACTTCAGAGGTAAATCGAACGCATCATTACTACATCTGATTATTGTTTAACCATTTTGATAAATTGCAGTTGTGATTTTAACATGTCTCATAAAAAGGTTTTAACTGATCTTTACTAAGGCCAAGAATACTGTTTTAGAGTGTAGCTCCACTGTTCATCTCAGCTGCAAAACTTATTTTTGTACAAATTTACTGGAAACATGAAATGTGAAATTGATGATGAGATAAAGTTGAACAACTATGATCTCTGAGACTGGGATGCAAAAACTACCATTGATATTTGAAAAAGAGCTGAACTGTCACTTTGAGTTAACATCCTGCCTGATGGCAAAACCTTTTCCTTCCATTCACAAACAGAAACTTCTGGTTTCCTGTCTGTCATCACTGCTCGCTGGGTCATATCCTGGAGAAAAATGGAGCCACAATGATGGAAAAACCACAACAGCAAATGGTGACAGGCAGCGACGGTGAACTAAATCCTGGGAGTGTGTGTGCACTGATGGACTGAATGCCGAGTACAAGTTACATGTGATTATGAATAAATAAGAGCCAGACGTGGAGTTAAAGCAGAAAGCAAACCCAATAGAAACAAAGCAAGGAATTTAATTAATCTAATTAGGAACCTTCGTAAAAATCAACAATTTTGAGTCATTCTAAGTCAAATTTTTGTGGAAAACATTTTCATTTCTGCAGCTGATGCTTCTCAGCCCAGACGCTGTTTTTTTGAGCTCCTCCCATCTGGTGGAGGATGCGGATGTCTGGCTGATCATGGTCAAACACCACAAAAACAGCTTCTTTCCCTGTGGCGTCACCATCCCAACCAGCTGACCCACTCCAGTTATTACATGTTGCATTATGGGTCTGCCATGTTTTTTTTACATTGTTTATGTCATGTTTGTTTATATTGTTTAAAGTCTGTTTATAATTGCTGTCGACGGCTACCAACAGCCAGAATTAATTTCTTTGTGCGTTTTACACACTGGACAAATAAATCTGCCTTTGATTGTAGTTATTTAAAATTTTGAAAATCATTAAAAGAGATTTTTGGACAAATTGTAAAACATCTTGTCCCACCAGTTCAAAGCACCTCCCCAGAAACCTTTTGAAATTTCTTTGATTCTAAACGTCTTTGAAGTAAAAATTTCAGAGCTTTGTATAAAATTAATTGAACAACTGGATTGTGTGTGTGTGTGTGTGTGTGTGTGTGTGTGTGTGTGTGTGTGTGTGTGTGTGTGTGTGTGTGTGTGTGTGTGTGTGTGTGTGTGTGTGTGTGTGTTCCACTGAGTAGCATTTATTCATCCAAAGTCTTTCCTGAGGAGTAACCATGTAGATGTTGTGGTGAGAATTGTCCAGATATAGACTCTTATAACTCAATAGAGCAGCATGAATGTTACACCTCACACCTAAACCTCACAGGATCATTAATGCAGTTACCAATCCCAAAGCTAAACTCTGATAACTTAATTTCAAAGTGCTCATCTGATCAGAAGAAATCCTCACAATTATTTAAACAATGAAAATATTGTTTGTATTTTATCTCTGCAGTTAAATCTTTTTTTCCAAACACACAAAGGAGGCTGTAAAAGTTGGCATCAAACAGGTGGAGTTTACTGTAGGAAGTTTGAAGTCCCACAAAGTTCAACATCATAGCCAGAGAGAATAAAGGATGGAGAGCCCAGAAGAGACTGTAATGCTGCAGTTCACAGATGCACCGAAGGACTTCAAACAGGATCTATGTAATCTCATCAGACAATGACACTACACGATCCACAGGAATTTATTTCAATTATGTCTTATGCATGTAGAGGTGCAGTAGATGTTCTTAGCTAAAGTGACTGAGCAAACATCATTTTGAAAAACAAACAATTCAAAGGTTAGACCCGTTGTCTTCAGCATCCCCCGTACAGTCACAGAATGTAATGGTTGCAGAAAATGGCATGACACCGGCTTGTACACACACACGCGCAGCACAAGCATGACACACAGCTCTGCTGAAAACGCTGGCCAGCAGATCAGTTCAAAACTTCTGGAACAAACTCTGCACCGAACTGCCTCTCACTCACTCCAATCAGCCAGTTTAAATTAATAAACATGCTTCAGGGCCTTTTTAAGACCAACCTATACAGAAAATCTGATGTTTAAGTTTGTTTTCCACTTAAAGTGACAGTATTTATTTTCCCTGGTGATAGGGGGCCATACATACCTAAATGATTGCAAGCAATAATTATATTTGTGTTCAAGTAAGACCTTACCAACAGATAGCCATTAGGGTCAAAAATCCCTAGGAGCACAACCTCCATCAAATAACAAGAACATCATCACTGGCAACGAGTGAAGAGGTAATTGTGTAAAACAACAGTGTTTATTAATGGTGAAAGTTTTGTAACCATTTGTTACAAATCAGTAAATGCATTTTCTCCTCACGGGCTTCTGTAGAAGGAAACATGGCATCTAAAATAGCGTTGTCCAGAGACTTAGGGGGAGTGTCTCAATGTCAAGGCACTTGGTCTTGTGAGGCGATGTCTTGCGAGGAAGGGGCCTTGCTCACGAGGACTTTGTCCTTCCTTGGTCAGAGAAAATGGTTAAATGGAACAGACTTGCATCTTGTGACTGCGGCTAACGTTACATTTTACACACCCACACACACTGGGTGATTCTCAATGCCAAGGCAAACCTTGCCTTGATGTCTTGGTCCCGCCCCGGATGCCTAGGAGATACGTCATCAGGAACTGCCAAGGCGTGTGAAATGTTCATGTTGTACCGAGGTGTGTGTTCGTTTGTTAGCCGTTAAGCTAGCTGAGCAAGGATAGATGGGGGGGTGTCTTTTAGCCTAGATTTGGTCAAAAATTACCCAGAATACACCACAGTATTTTCCAAAGAATGGTGGATCAGAAGCCGGCAGCTATTTCGGGGGAAATTTTCTAATTTAAATATAAGTAAACTAGTTGTAGCTATCGGGGCTGATATCTGAATTTTTTTTATCAGCCCTCAGTGTCTAAGTGCAGTTAAAAATTGGAAGTAGGCACCGGCACTTGGGATGAGGCTGAGAAATCCCCCTGCCAAATGCTGTTGAATGTGTTCGTTCCCAAGGCCCTAAGTGTGTGTTTGCGTGGAATGTCGTTGGTGGAAGTGTTTAAGGTGCAAATGGAATTGGGGTGCAGGTTGCCACAGGAACGTGGAAATGGGGTCCATACCCACACCCCCTGACTGTTCCACACCCCATGTGCATGTTTGTGTGATGATGTGAGGGAGCAGGAGGAGAAAAATGTGTGGGGATGGGGAGGTGGGGTAGTGTGGTGGCATCAGCTGGCATAGGCCAAACGATGCCCGCACTGCCCGCTCACCACAACCATGGAATACACCTCATCAACATGCACTAACACTATAATGGAACAGGCGGAGGGAGACTAGGGGTCTTACCACACCTCTGTTGTTGCTTGGCTTCACGGGGCTGGAGGCTAGGAGGGAGATCTGGCCGTCTGGTTGGGGTCTGGGGTGGCGGGTTGCTTTGCTCAGCACCCCAGCAGGAAGGGTCGAACTCTGGGAACCGGTAATGGTTGTACCCCATGTGCAGCAGTACCAGGACCAGAGTGAATAGGGTGTGTATGGGGAGCATGAGTGGGTGTCCGGCATGCATTTTTGTAAGTCTTTCGTTGTATGTGTATGTGTGAGCATGAGGGAGAGAGTGTGTGACTGTGTCTGTGTGTGACTGTATATGTCAGGTGGGGCCTTTGACTCCTCCCTTCTCCTGGGACTTCTTTTGATGCTATACATCTTTGTCTCCCCTCCCCCCTGCCACACCTGGTGTGGAGTGTGGTGCCTTGGTCTGCCTGAGTGTTCGTGGCTCCCGGCCTGGGGGCCTGATCAATCCCGGTGGCTGCCTGGTGGGATCTGGGTTCCTGGGCTCTGCTGGGTCCCCGGCGGGGGTGGTCACCCCTGGGTCCTGGGTTGCTGGGTCCCGGGCTCGGCCGGCTGGGGGGTGGGAGGCTGCGGGCGGGCCTGTGGGCTTGCCGCTGATATCTCCTGGGGCTCTGCTGGTTGTGGCCCCCCTGGGGCGATCCTCTGCGCCTCTCGAGGGAGGCAGGGGCTTTTCTGGTCGCGGTCTCCTTGGGGTCCCTGTCCTCTGGGGCAGCTCCTGGATCTCTGGGACTTGGAGCTTCCTCCATCTCCTATGCATCTTTGGGGGGCAGATCTATGGCCCCTTACACTCTCTATTGGACGCTCCTATAGAGAAACCTTACATATACAAGCGCATGTACACACACAGGTGCTCACACGATGCTCTCATAAGTATGGACTTGGACATGTTCAACACATGTCTTAAGGCTGTGGGTGGCACTAAATGCACTGTGATTTATTATTGTGTGATTGTTCAGTAAAACAATGTTGAATGTGGAAGTCCCCCCCCCCCACCCCCCACCCCCACCCCCTTCCCGTCTCTTCCTTTCTCTTTCACCTCTGTCTCAGTGTCCGGTCGAAATTACAAAGCATTTAAAAAACAATAACAATAAAGGTTTAAGTATCAGGCATGACATTAAAAGTGCAATCAGGGGCTGTGAACAAGCTGTTTCTCCCCTCCCTGAAAACACTGATCAGGTGATCTAGGTGGGCTGTCCTCTCACCTGAAGCAAAGCTTAAAAAGCAACTGCAACTGTGCCATTATTCTATACCTGTGATCACTGGCTTCAGAGGAAGGTCACACACAGCAAACTGCTTTCGTAACCTTCAAACCTCCACTCGCTAAAACCAACTCCCCCAGAAGACACCCACCTGTCTATGGGACTGTGGAACTGCCAATCAGCTGTAAACAAAGCATGCTTCATTACCGCATATGCAAACCACCTGTCACTCGATTCACTGGCTCTCACTGAGACCTGGATCAAACCATGTGACAATGCTACCCCATCTGCTCTCTTAATTAAACACACTTTCTCCCACACTTCTCGTGCATCTGGCCGAGGTGGTGGAACGGGCATGTTAATTTCCAACAAATGGATATACAGTCAGTTGCTACCCATCACTAAATACAACTCCTTTGAATACCATGCCATCCGGTTTACTGTACCGAAAAAATTATTTTTGGTTGTCATATATCGCCAACCAGGTCAACTCATAGACTTTCTTGATGAACTCGACACCCTGCTCTCCTCCATTCCTGAGCACGACTGTCCCACAATGGTCCTTGGAAACATGAATATTCACCTGGACAATCCCAGCTCATCAGGCTTCCTGTCACTAATGTCATCATTTGATCTAAAACTAGTACAAAGTCCTCCAACTCACAAAGCTGGAAAAACACTTGACCTCATTTTCACCAGAAACTGTGCCATAGACACAATCTCTGTCACACCGCTGCATCTTTCCAATCACTATTTCATCTATTTCAGCACGATTCTACAAGGGAGGTCCACTGCTTCCTCCCCAATGGTCTCATTCCGCCGCAACCTCCGCAATCTGGCACCCAGACACTTCTCCTCTCTTGTTGCCTCCACTCTTCCATCTCCCAGAACATGCTCTGCTTATGAAGTGAATGATGCCACCGAGTCACTCTGCTCCACACTCTGCTCTTGTCTTAACAGCTTGTGCCTTTTAGCCACTAGACCATCTAGATCCTCTCAGTCGCACCCTTGGCTAAATGATACCCTCCAGTCTCCAATCTTAGAACTGCGGAACGGAAATGGCGCAAAACAAAATATCCTGGTGATCAACTGAAATTTCATGAATTACTGTCCTCATTCTCTGCCAGCATCACCGATGCAAAGAAAGCTTTATACACTGACAAAATTCTCAGCTCTACTGACACTCAGAAACTATTTTCAACATTCAAAACTCTGCTCAACCCTCCAACCAACAATCTATCAGCTGACACCTTTGCCTCATTCTTCACTGACAAAGTGGCAGCCATAAGCAAACAGTTTACTCAACTGGCCACTCCTGAACATTCACTACCACAAATCCCTTCTAGCTCATCCATCTCAAGCCCTATGGCTTCATTTTCCTCTTTTTCCCCTCTCACTGAGAACTGTGTGTCCAAGCTTCTCACGTGCAGCCGCCCTACTACATGCCCACTGGACCCCATTCTGACTAAGCTGCTCCAAGCTATTGCTCCTACAGTAGCCGCAGAAGTCACACATGTGATCAACGCTTCACTGACATCCGGTACATTGACCCTTACCAATCTGGGTTCAAAAGGGGCCACTCCACTGAAACTACTCGTTGAGCTCCACTGGCTACCACTAGCAGCATGCATCAAATTCAAATTGCTAACACTAGCATACAAAGTCTGAGATGGTATGGCTCCCATCTACCTGAATCCTCTTGCAAAGGCTTACGTCTTGGCCCGGCCGCTCCGGTCATTGCAGGATCGTTGGCTAGCAGTGCCTACACCACGCTCAGGACAATCCAGGCTCTTCTCATGCATCGTTCCACAAATGTGGAATGACCTACCAAGCACTACCAGAACAGGGGCTTCCTTTTCAATTTTCAAGAAACTCCTGAAGACCCTGCTCTTCAGAGAGCATCTTCTAAACTACCCCCCCCCCCCCCACACACACACACATTTACTCCTTTGTACACCCCCCCCCCCCCCCCCCAACCATCTACTCCTTTGTTCCGTCCTCCCCATGATTGATGTCAAGTTGTTGTTATTGTTGTTGTTAGCCTCAAGGGCAACATGCCGATTATCACTTGTATGTCGCTTTGGACAAAAGCATCTGCTAAATAAAAAAACATAAAAAGCAGATGCTTTGATGCTCCGCCTGAGAGTAAAATCTGTAAGGCTTGTCACCAGCATTCAGACATTAATTCTCTTTGCTTCACAGCCAGACAGGACATGAAAAAAATAAATTAAAAATATGTAAAAAATAAATGTTTTTTATATCCAAAGAAGTTATCTATGGTTGGTTAGTTGCTTAGTAGTTGCAGCTTCGGTGGCTAGTACTTAGTAACTCGTTTATATATTTAATTTAACAAATATATACACAATTTATGAAGTAAAAGGCTCATTATATATTTATATTGAAACTAATACGTATAAAAATATAACGTTATCTCCTGTGTCATGTGACGTTACATGACCGCCACAGTCAAATGATGGAAGTCTGTTCCCTTTAACTGTTGTCTTTGACCAAGAAAGGACAGTGTCCTCGTAAGACATCGCCTTGACATTGAGAAACACCCTTAGATGTGCTCCCATGTATTTTAGAACAGACTTCTATGGTTATATGTTATGAAACTGCCTATGTTTTTCATAAAAAAAAAGGCGACACGTCTTGCTTCGGATGTTCAGGGACAACGAATGCTGCAGGGATCCAGCTACTCCGTACTCCAGCAAAACTTCCCATGAAATTCATCATACAAAATAGTACCGTTCATCAGAACACCGAAACCCTGGAGGACCACAAAACCAAACTCCAATGAAACCACCCCCCACCCCACAGCTGAAGTAGTCTGGGTGACCCAGATGAAAGTTACTGAATGGTGTCAGACTCAAGTTGGTTCCTTAGTGAAATTTCATCTTTAATTGTGTGTTTTTAACTTACTGTATTGTGACGGTGTGACAGAGTGACCTCAGAGTTGCCAATGCCCTGAGCTGAACACTGGGACACCTTGCTTCACTCCCTTGAGGTTAACAACTTGTCACTCAAGCTGACAATGCTGGGAATTTGACTGTATTCACTTCATGGACAAGCAGGCATTCTGCCACAGCAGAGGAGTCAATCACCAGAGCCTTCTGGTGTCTACACTCAGAGTCGGACTACAGGAGAAACACAATAGAAAGCAGTCAGTGAGAGGCACATATAAACACACTGTACTCGGGCTCTGTACATGAATTATACATTTGATCTGGGACAAGCACAGTCATCAACTGTTGTGTGCTTGATTTTTGAAATTCACAGAGTTCAGTAGACCTGGTTTGTGTGACTTAATTTATATTTATAACCTAATGAATATATTTTTCTTCTACGTTCTGAAGCTTTACTTGCCACAGAAAAAGTCAAATAAACAAAACAGTATCATCACAAAGATGCCCATGTAACCAATGAGGAGCAGCTTTTCTGCAGATGAAGAAAAAAAAATTCTGATTGAATTTTCAAACACTCAGGAAACTGTTGTCTGCAAACTGAGACCAACAGCTGCATCGTATACTTCTTACAACACAAGCTGCCAACTAGGCCAGGTGTGTGTGTGTGTGTGTGTGTGTGTGTGTGTGTGTGTGTGTGTGTGTGTGTGTGTGTGTGTGTGTGTGTGTGTGTGTGTGTGTGTGTGTGTGTGTGTGTGTGTGTGTGTGTGTGTGTGTGTGTGTAAGTGGCTAGGTATTAAAGTGTGTAGAGTCAATTCTCTGATTCATTACCTCCAATACTGTTGGTTTCCGTGGCTCAGACGTTATCTATCAGCAGCACATTAGTGACTCTTTTCCATTCACTGCTCTTTATAACATAACACAGAAGGTAGTTTATGGTTTATTTATAATAAATAACACTCTATCTGCATGTTAGGAGTCATATTTAAAAAATTCTCAGTGTTTCCTCTTTAATTTATTTTAGTTATTGCAGCTGGAGGAGTAAATAGTTGAAAACACACGAGACACCTCATAGATGGAATCAGGATGGGAATTTTTGTCATGTGTCTTTTTATTGTAGCAAACCATGGCAGCTCTGTTCATGCAGGAAAACATCTACAATTTGGGGCAGCTCTTGTAAACTGAATATTTTGGTTTGGGTTTTGAACAGATGGAGAAAATTAATGCATAATTGTCATTAGTAGAGATTTCAGTAGCGATGGGTTAGACGTTTCTATTCCTACATAAAAAAGATAAAGAAAGATTTAGAACACACTAGTTAGCATACAAGTGTGAAAATGACAAGGAAATAATATGGCTGGATAAAAAGTAATGTGGTAATTCCATTGGGTGAATTTCCTTTGCATTTCAATGCATAATAGATATAGCTTTTACATTTTTTCAGAATGTTCATAAATGCTTAAAGAGGTCCTTCACTGAGAAACCATTGTTTTCTTATTTTTCAAAATGACCTCACTCTGAGGTTTTCATGCAGACTGATTATTAAAATAGTCTCCTACACCTATCTCCTGCATTTGTTTCTGATAAAAAAAAGATAGGATTTTAAAATCCTCACATATCTGTCACACTGTGAATTTGCTTCATGGCTCCACCCATCTTGGATCGTGCCTGCCCACAGAAAGGCTTTTGCTAGGATGAGAAAATCCTGACAGATCTACGTCACACACTCCCTCACCCATCTTGGCTAACGACCAGGAAGGCTGTTGTTGGCTTGGCATCCAGGAATCAGCAGAAGAAGTAGAAGCTAACCATTAGCATTTGGAACTCCACCACGCAGCAGAAGTCCTCCATGTTCGTGTTATTTGTCGAGATAAAACAGCAACGTTGCAGAGCAAACAGAGTTAGTGGTGGAGTTGTGATACTGGTATCCAATCAGAGGCAAGATTTCCATATATCCGGAAATAAAACTCCAAATCATGTCGTCTGAAGCTACTTTATTCTGCAACTGAATTCTCTGTGCTGGTGCAGGTGTATCTGAGCTTGTCTTCGCCTGCTAGAGACCATTATGAGTAAAGGACCACTTCATACAAAAAATAAATAAATAAATAAAACTTCACTAAAAGTGTTGTTGTTGTTGTAGTAGTAGTAGTAGTACAGTTTATCTGGGCAACGATTGAAGAGGAGTAAAGCATCTGCCCTAATCAGAAAGTTGCAGGTTTGAGCCCTGATCAGTCAGAGGGACCAGTGGTGCCAATTCTCGACATCCTCGCTTCTGTCAGTGCGCCACAGGGTAGCCGTCACTGCAGTGTAGCTCATCACCACCAGCGTGCAAATGAGTGTGTGAGTTGTTGAATGACTGATCTTGCTGTAAAGCACCTTGAGAGGTTCGGTGCCACATCAATACAGGACAGTTACTATTATGTAAGGCCAGCTGTTTGTAACTGGTTTGAGTTTGAATTCTTCTTTTTGTTCTCAGAGACTCAAAGATCAAACCAATGTTGGTTAAAGGCTTAAATAAATGTTTAACATGGCAGAATCTAAAAAAAAAATCAATAAATTCTGTCCTTTTCCCACATTTTTCATTGGGAAGACTGGTCTCGTGGGAGAGACTCATCCATGTGGTTATGTCCTACACCCTGAGAGCCAACTGGGGCTCATCTTCTTTCTTTATTATCCTTTGTGGTCTGAGTGTCACATCCTCTGGGGATTAGTGGTAACGCACAAACATCTCCATTAATTAGTTCCAGTCCTCTCAGACGTGGATCTTCATCTGCAGCTGTGATAAAGGAGTGGATCAGTGTGTGTGTGTGTGTGTGTGTGTGTGTGTGTGTGTGTGTGTGTGTGTGCGTGCGTGCGTGCGTGCGCGCGTGCGTGTGCGTGTGCGTGTGTGTGTGTGTGTGTGTGTGTGTCAGAGCTCATGTCCAAACATCCACCTGCCTCACACTCTTTGGAAAAGCCATAGAAAGTGCACCACAGAAACACAAACACACACACAGAATGTCTGGTCTAATCCGAAACGGCACATCGACCCAAATGGTTATGTTTTTGTTTCCCTGCGGTCCTCTTTCATGTTAATGTCCCTCTGAATTATTTATCTCTGTGTTTTCTTTGCCTTCTTCCTCTAAAAGAATAAATCAAAAGAGCGAGGCACACACCAAGAACAGACAGGAGGATTTATCACGGAGAGTATTGTTTACCGCACTGACCTCCAGGCCCTGCAATATACACATCTGTCCTTTGCAATCCAACAACTGCTTCTCCTCAAGGGGCACACACACACACACACACACACAGTCTCACACACACACACACACACACACACACACAAATGCACACATACACACAGTCTCACACACACACACACACACACACACACACACACACACACACACACACACATACACACACACACACACACACACACACACACACACACACACACAAACACACACACACACAGTCTCACACACACACACACACACTCACGTACGCACACACACACACAGTCACGCACACACACAAACACACACGTACACACACACGCACACAGTCACACATACACACACACACATTCACACACACACATTCACACACACACATATACACACACACGCACACAGTCACACGCACACATGTACGCATACATGCACGCACACATGTACGCATACATGCACGCACACACACACACACACACACACACACATAAACGCACACAGTCACACGCACGCATACATGCATGCACACACACGCACGCACACACACGTGCACAGCCACGCATACACACACGCACGCAGAAACACACACAGTCACGCTTTAAAAAAAATCTGTAACTCCTAACTTTGGTTTGCATTTTTGCATGTATGTTTAGGAGGAGTTGATGCACTTTGAGAATAATGATTTTCATTTATCTGGAGAAAATCCACTTTGTGTTCCTCTATGGAAGCAATTTACTCTCCAAACCCTAAATTATTTAAACTGGGGGGTTGACATGAGCACAGGTTGAGCTGTATGGTTCTTTCTTTAATGCTCTTTATTCAAACATGCATGCTTACACTGTTCTCACTTGACCTGTTTTCTCACTGAGAACATTCTTATAGAAAATATGAGCCAAAGGATTCCCCCGAGCCCCACCTCCTTTCACCAAGCATAAACACAAGCATAACGACTGAAATGATGAAACACGTTTACACTTCTGCTGCTGTGAAACCTGTTCCCTTAACATACCCTCAGTTGATGTTTGTATTAAAATGTGTTTACTGAATATTTGTTGCTTCATTCAGCATTAAAAGAGTTCTTTTAGATATTGTAAACTTACTCTGACACAAAATCGGCCATCAATTGTCAGTGAAGTTTAACTGTGAATCTAATTGTGATCAGTGCCAGCTCACTTAGATCAGGTGAGTTGCAAAAGTTGATGATTTGCCTTGCTTGGTTCTTTTAAAACACGGGGAAAAAACGGTTGTTCTTTCCTTGTTTTGCTAACGTTTTGACTAATTACCATAGTCATCTTCAGGGCTGTGCCAATGTTGGTGGCGTCACTTTCTTGGTCGTTTATCTGCGGGCAGCAGAAGACAATGTCGCCCACTTCTGTCCGTGGCCTCCTTGTCGATGGCACTTCGTCTCTGTTCATGGTTCTGCGTCCACGTCTCTGTTTCAATGGCTTCTTTATTCCATCTTATATGTTTTTGTTGTTCGGTGTTAATGATCCGTGTTCTGTCCCAGTCCGTTATATGTTTCTCCCTTGTGTAGTGGTCTGTTATGGCTGATTTCCTTATTGTACTTTCTGCTTCTTGTTTTGCTTATCTTGTATGTCTTCGGTTTGTTTCCTTCTCACACTCCTTTCTGTGTTCTATGTTTGTGTGTTGAGTTGGCGTCCGGTTTCTCCTGTGTATGTTTTATTGCAGAGTTAGCATGAACAGAGACAATGGAGCTACATGTTAGATCACGCATGGGACTGCGTCATTGATGAAGAGGGCACGGGCAGCAGAGGGCGACATCGTCCTCTGCTGCTGCAGGTCAACGGAGAAGGAAGTGACATCACTAACATCGGCACCGCTCTGAAGATGGCTATAGTTATTAGCCGAAACATTAGCAAAACAAGATAAAGAACAACCCCTTTTTTCTGTGTTTTAAAGAAACAAAGAAAGACAAGTTGACAAAATACACAGAATGAACGTACATAAGATGATTTATTCCTCAGAGGGCTGGTGCAACAACAGCAATGTTCCATAATGTACAGAATATAAAAGTGTCAGCAAATGTGAAATACTGAGCTGAATCACAATCTTGCTCTTTTCTGTCATAATGCAGTATTTCAGTTGTCAGTCATGAATTTGCAGGAGGAAAGAGTTGATGTGATATCGAACGCACATACCTCTCTTCTGAGATTTTAGTGTCAAGCCTGATGTAGCCTCATCCTTCATCTTTAAAGATTATTTTATTCTGCGAGACAAGCTGAAGTAGCATAGTCTGGAAAATTCGGATTTTAAAATAGGTTCCTAAAGACTCAATCATCACAGCTTTTCACCACATGGTGACGTGACTAACATTGTTGCTGTAAGATTGAATTTTAACAACTAGCTTATCACAACAAATATGCAAAATTCACTTATACAGGATCACAAGTTAAAATAGTTCAGCCAAAAGCATGTTGTAATGTTTTTAAAAGGGAATTGAATTGGCTTCAAAACCATTAATCTATAAGGCTCTGGGTCTGCATGCCAGTGACAGTTTTATATGCTGTTATCATTTATATCTGCAGGGTTTCATCTGCTTTTATAAATGATAGGCTTGTAATGGGTCTGATGACTTTTTATCTTTATTCAGTTTGACAATTATTTTAATTTCTGATTTCCACTTGTGACCCAGTGTTTTTCTCTGTTGATAACAGTAATAAGAGAATTACTAGTTAAAACCTTAGTTGTGCTCAGCATGTCAATTTTGATCGACTGGACAGTGCTGGTTGATTATAGACCAACATTGTAACATTCTAGCTGAGTCTGGGTACTTTGGGTTGGACTCTCCAGTTTTTGTTGCTGAGGTCGTGGAGGTGGTCAAAAAGGCTCCAGGGGTGGATCAGATCTGCCCGGAGAAAGAAAGAAGAAGAAGAAAATATCATTTCTATAGCGTCTCTCAAGATAAAAATCACAAGGCGCTTCACCTAAACAAAAAATGTAAAAATATAAAAATGAATTTAGAAAATTGTTAAATATATTTAAAATGAGCAAAAAATACACAATTGTGATTAAAAAATGTTAAGATAGAGAGAAAGAGTGACTAGGAAAGAGGGAAATGAGTGGATCCTGAGGAAGGTGGAATAGGTGGGGAGAGCAGAATAAAGAGAGAGTGGTGAAGAAGGTCATACAAAAGCCAGCTTGAACAAGTGAGTCTTCAGCTGCTTTTTAAAGGAGACCACTGAGTCCACTGATCTCAGGTTCAGGGGGAGAGAGTTACAGAGTCTGGGGGCCACAGCAGCAAATGATCTGTCACCTTTGCTCTTTAGCCTGGTGCGTTGCACAACCAGTAGACTTTGATCACTGGACCCCAGGGACCTGTTGGGGTGTAGGGACTAAGAAGATCACCAATGTAAGATGGTGCTTGTCCATGTAAGGCCCTGTAGACCAGAACCATGATCTTGAAATGAACCCTGACATTGACTGGCAGCCAATGAATTGGGTGGAGAAGCGGGGTGATGTGGGTGCGTTTGGAGGACTTGGTCAGAAGCTGAGCACAGGCATTCTGAACCACCTGTAGACGGTTCAGGGAGGTTCTGCTCAGATACGTGGAAAGAGAGTTACAGTTGTCTAAGAGTGAGGAGATGAAGGTGTGGAGAACTGTCTCAAGTTCAGAGCGGGACAGCACGGGACTCAGCTTTTTCAATGTTCCTGAGATGGAAGAAGGAAGAGCGAACAAGAGAACTGACATGAGAATCCAGGGTGAGAGCTGGGTCAAAGGTCACGCCAAAATTCCTAACGAAAGGTCTAGTGTGAGAAGCAAGCTGTGCATGAGAGTCTCTGACTTTGGGAACCAGCTTGTCTGGGGCACAGATGAGGATCTCAGTCTTATCTTCATTCAGCTGAAGAAAGCTCCCAGCTATCCAGGTTTTGATAAAGTCCAAGCAGGTGTGTAACAGCTGTAGCTTAGACATCTCATGGGGCTTAAAGGAGATGTACAGTTGGATGTCATCTGCATGAATATGGTAGGAGATTCCTTTAAAAGAGCTCAGGATGTGCTGAAGAGGAAGCAGATAGAGGAGGAAGAGCAGAGGCCCCAGCACAGAACCTTGTGGAACACCATGGGTAAGGGAGGTGGTGGAGGACCTAAACTTGGAGACGGCCACAGAAAAGGAGCGCTCAGAAAGATAAGAGGAGAACCACTCCAGAGCAGATCCTGATAGGCCTACCCAGTCTCTCAGCCTCTCCAGTAGCAGGTGATGGTCAACAGTGTCAAAGGCTGCAGTCAGATCCAACAGGACCAGAACAGAACAGTCCCCTGCATCACTGTGAGTCAGAAGGTCATTAGAGACCCTAAGAAGAGCTTTTCAGTAGAATGAGCTCTACGAAAACCTCACTGGAAGCTATCATAGATGTTATGTTCATCAAGAGCAGCTGTGAGTTGTTTAGCCACAACCTTTTCCAAGATTTTGGAGATGAATGGAAGTTTAGAGAAGGGTCTGAAGCTGCTATGGAGAGAGGGGTCAACACTCGGTTTTTTAATAAGCAGGTGGATTACAGCGTTCTTAAAGTAAGCAAGGACCTGACCAGAAACCAGAGAAGCATTAATTATAGAAAGCACGCTGGGACCGATGGACTGAAAAGCACTTTTAAACAAAGATGAGGGTAAGATGTGGAGGGGGCATGCAGAGGTCTTCATAGAGTTAACTAGTTTGGTTAACTCAGGCAAAGAAACAGGAGCAAAGCTATCTAGGATGATGGGCCTGGTTGGAGTCGGGAGAGGCAGCGATAAGGCCAAGGGTGTCAGTTTGTTTTCAGAATTGCTGGGGACAATAACCATACACTTGAGTGGGGTTTAAAAATTGCTGGGGACAATAAAGTAGGCTAGCACAGGGGTCGGCAATCCGCGGCTCTGGAGCCGCATGCGGCTCTTCCATCCATCTGATGCGGCTCTCTGTGTTTTGTAAAATAATGAATGGATATTTAAATAAAATGCTTTATATTTTACTGCATTAATTTTACACCTGTATGCCAATTCTAAATGTAAAGATTGTCTGCGTAAACCTGAACAGGTCCAACCCGGTCTGCGGTGGTTGACCGGTCACGCTTGTGCATAATCATATCGGCACTTTATGAGCTGAAGAGGATGTGAGATACTGGGATTCTCCTCAGACGGCTCCTGGATGTGTCGCCACATTGGAGACAGGAACAAGCACTTTTCAGCCAATGTTTCATAATCAGGGAACATTTTCTAAGTGACAAGTCTCTCTGAGAGACAGGGTTTGGAAAACACTCGCTTCAGTGGGAGGAATCTTCCCGCATGCGCACTGCATGGTTCTCTGCGTGGCTCTGGGGTAATCAAGTTTAATTGTTTCTCTTTGCAACAATCTTCACAGGAAGGCAAAACAGTTAAATGGCAGGTTACAGATATTTCCATTTGACTGTTTATTTTGACAGATGAACTCAAGGATGTTGCTTGGTTTGAAAGAATTACCCAGACGCACACGGATGCGCATGGATGAGCTGACATTTTAATCGTTAACGCACATCGCGGAGGTAAAATATTCCCATCAGAACATCAGAGCTTTATACTGGACACTGTGTTCAGCGCGGCTCGGAGCGCCCACGGTGGACAGTGAGCTGAAGATCTGGGGTTCGCAGCGCAGCACAGAACTGGCGCATGCGATGAGATTTCCTCCCACTGAAACAGTCTGGAAACCCGGTCTCTCTGAGGGATGTGTCACTTGGAAAAATGTTCTTTTTATGAAATTATGAAACTTTGGCTGAACAGCGCTTGTTCCCGTCTCTAATATGGAGACGCATGACGCGTAGAGAAATTTCATCACGCACAAAGTTTATGTGGAGCAGAAGCGGTCGGGCCACGGCAGGTGAAACGTTCCTAGCCTACATGGAGTGAAACTGTTTAATTGTAACATTAATATGTTACTGGACACGCTGGTCTGGTTGGTTAGACCAGTGTTTGAAGTGGAAAACAAACACACACACACACACACACACACACACACACACACACACACACACACACACACACACACACACACACACACACCAGTTAAAATAATGCTGATAGCGTGGACGAAGCCAGGTGATGGTTTACGTATTTAAATGATGATCAGGCTGCTGTAAAATGTAATCTCCATCCACATCCAGACAGAATGATCCTCTATTCTTTCTCTAGTTGCTCTGCTCTTGTCTGGGCTGATCAGCTGATGGTGCGCGCGGCGTGCCTAACTAGCGGCTGATGCACATTTTACGCATTTGGAGAGGTGGACTGGATGCTTTGCGTTTACTGGAAGATGGTCCACTTAACGCACGGTTGTAGACTAAATATGAATGACAAATGAATGAAAATTAAATTGTGAGTTTTTACTTCATATTTTATAAATAAAAAGGACGGGGGAAAACATTTATGACGTCTTTTTAAACGAAATTTTCTAGCGCGACCTGCCTGCTTCACTTAAGTCACTGCTTATTAAGGTCCGTCCAAAATTACCGTGGGAAACGGGTAATAATGGCTCTTTGATGGGAACAGGTTGCCGACCCCTGGTATAAGATCTGAGCTGGTAAAACAAAAATCCTCATCAGCAGGCGTTTTTGAAAGTGGGGGGGACACAGCTGCCAATCACAAATTTTGCCGGGGACATGTCCCCGGCGTCCCCGGTTAAAATGACGCCTATGGATAAGGCTGAAGGAGAGATGCTAGATCTAACCTTATTGACTTTGTCCACAAAGAAAGACTGAAAGTTCTCACAGTCTGTAACAGAGTGGATGAAGGCTGTAGGAGAGGCAGGAGAGACGATACTGCTGATGGTGTTAAACAGCACCTTGGGGTTCCCTTTGCTCTGGGACATCAGGTTGGAAAAATAGGAAACCCTAGTGTCTCTGACTGCAGAGTTAAAGGAAGTCAGAAGATCCTTTAGGTGCAGCAGATGGACGTGGAGATGGGTTTTCTTCCACAAACGCTCAATTTTTCTGCATTGGCGCTTTAGGCTGCGAAGGCTGACATTAAACCAGGGAGTAGGGTTCACTGCAGGAACTGATCTGGTTCTGACAGGACAGATGTTGTCCATAATGGAGGCAGTGCTCGTTAAACTGAGAAGTTAAGGAATCTGGGTCGTTATCAGAAGAACAGGGTGGATCAAAAGCAGCAGAAAAATTTCTAGCTGTGCTCTCATTAAGAAAACGAGAACTAACCATACGGCGAGCAGGAGGTGGGGACGCAGAAACTGACAAGTTAAAGAAAATGCAATGGTGATCTGAAATATAAACGTCCTCAGGACAAACACTGTCAGCATTTAGACCCAGGGTAAAAACAAGGTCCAGGGTGTGTCCCCTGGCGTGTGTGGGGCCAGAAACATGCTGGGTAAAGCTGGAGTCCATAAGGCTGGAGAAATTCATGGGAAAGTGATCAGAGGGATCATCACTTTGGATGTTAAAGTTACCAACAATCACCAGTCTGGACAGCTTCACAGTGGAGGATAGAAAGTCACTAAACTCCTGTAGGAAAGAACTGTTTGGACCAGGTGGACGATAGACCACAGCACAGTAGAACGGGTCCTTACGCCCGACTTTAATCACCTGCAGTTCAAAGCAAGCAAAGTAATCAGAGGTTGTAGAGCTACATGGAAGATGGTCTCTAAAAACAACAGCTAGACCTCCACCACGACCAGAACCCCGGGGCTGGCTAAGAAAAGTATTACCACTCGGGCAGAGTTCAATCAGACCAGAATAATCAGATGTTTGCTACCAAACGTCAGTCAGAAACAGAAAATCCAGGTTTTCAGAGAGAATTAAATCATTGAGCAGGAAGGACTTATTGTTAACAGAGCAGGTATTCAATAAAGCTATGCTGAGTGAGGTGGAGGAATCTGAAACTACAGAAACAACAGGAGTTAGTGGACGTAAATTAGCAGGGTTAGATTCACGGTGTTTATAAAAACCACTTATGGAGGGAACAGGAGGAGAAACCACTGAGGAATGAGGATAAACCGACCTTAAAAAACTCGGACGGAGAAATTGCGCTGCAACGCGGCCTGGCGGGAATGCGGAAGTGGCGCTCAAGTCGCCAAACAAAGGACAAGAAGCTAGAAATCACGACGATGTTTACTACATAAACCACGCTTTAAGAGAAGTCTTATTCTCACCTGGATTCCTGCTCGTTTACCTCTTTTCTTCTGACGTTTTCCCGGGACCAGATAATCATCGCTGGAGGCACACTGGTTGGGATCGTCGTTTGGCTCTGCACCAGTGCGCCACTTCCTCGCCCTTTGCTTCTCTGGGTTCATGACCCATGGTCTGCTACCTGACTCCATACTGTCTGTTACCTTAGTGCCTGTCATCAAAAACAAAGCTGGTAAAGTTGGGAGCCTGGATAACTACAGGCCAATAGCCTTAGCTAGAGTTATTTCTAAGGTACTGGAAAATATATTGCTTTATTGACTTTCTCACTATATAACAACACACCACCAGTTTGGTTTTACTTCCAAGCTGGGAACAGATCTGTGTATCTATGGCCTGAAGGAAGCAGCTCATCTTTATTTGAGACAGAACTCCTCAGTGATGATGGGGTTTATTGATGCATCTAAGGCATTTGATCGGGTCAACCACTCTTAAGCTTTTTTGTAAATTAAGTGAAAGAGGTATCCCTGATAGCATTGTGAGGATTTTGGCATACTGGTGTTCTAATCAGACAATGCAAGTTAAATGGGACAATGCCACATCAGCCCCCTTGGTGTTAACAACGGGGTACGTCAGGGAGGGCTACTGCCACCTGCGCTGTTCAACCTCTACATGGATGATTTGTCAAATCAACTCAAGAAATGTAAAACTGGATGTATGATTGGTAACAATCTGATTAATCATCTCATGTATGCTGATGACTTGGCCATCATTTCGCCCAGAAGTGCTGGTTTTCAGCAGCTGCTAAACACATGCTCTGAATAAGGGCTGAAGTACGATGTGCAGTTTAATGCAAAAAAGAGTGTTGTGCTGATTTGTCGAACCAAAGGGGATAAGGATCTTTGTTTCCCAGACTTCTACTTGGTCGACAAGAAGATAAAGTGTCAGTGACAAAGCTAAATATTTGGGTCACATCATCACAGATCAGCTCTGTGACAATGACAGCATTTACCGGCAATGTCGCGCTTTGTATGCCCAAGCCAATATTTTGGTCAGGAAATTCCACGTGTGTTTTGATAAGATAAAAATCCACCTTTTTGGGAACCTACTGCACACCTTTGTATACTGCACCTTTGTGGTGTAAGTATAGGAAAGCCAGCTTGTGTCATGTTGGGAGGATGGTAGGACCCAAAATGCAGAAGACAGGATGACACGAGGCAGGAGATGATATAAAGAAAATCCTTTATTTGTAGGATGAGTCCAAAATCAAATAATAAATCCAAAAAGGGGGCTGGAAGCCAAAAATCCAAAATGTCCAAAAATCTCAACTAGAAATAAAAACACTAGAGACTAGAGAAGACAGAGATCCAAAACACTAGAGACTAGAGAAGAGAGCGATCCAAACACTAGAGAAGAGAAGACTGACAGAATGCCACAGTGGACCGACACAACACAGAGACAAGACAGGGCTTATCTACACTGGGGAGGAGCAATTAGGGAAACAGGCAGCAGGTGTGTGGAGTGAGGGCTGGAGGGAAAGCAGGTGAATAAAATAAGCTAAATGGGAACAGAACTAGAGGAGGGCAGATAAACCTAAAACTATAAAACAAAACTAAACCTAAAACCTGAGGGAAGGACTCATACACAAACACACAAACACCGAGCTGGGGAAGGACACGCACACACACACACACAAACAAACATCGAGCTAGGGAAGGACACGCACACACACACACACACACACACACACACACACACACACACACACACCGAGCTGGGGAATGACACACAAATACACCCAGCTGGAGACAAAGAGGCTGGAGCTACACCTGGAGGGGCTGGGGATGACTGAATTAACACAGGACCTGGGAGGAAATTATCTGAAGGGCTACCAACAGAAGACACATAAATGAGACGCAGACAAAGGACACATGAGGGCGCCATGTGACACAAAAGGGGAATCTAGAGAGGGATGGAGAACACCAGGAGACACATGAGGGAAGACGCAGAAGCAGACCATGACAGCTTGCATAAGCTTAAAGTAGCATACAACGATGCATTTAGGACTCTGCTAGGGAAGCCTCGGTCCTGTAGTGGAAGTCTTTTATTTTGTAATGCTCATGTCAGGACCTTCCAAGCCATAATGAGGAATTTGATGTACAGGTTTATCTTGTGGTTGAAGAACTCTAAGAACAGACTTGTGCGGATGCTGGTTGATCTCCATTTTAGTGCAGTGCGTTACCAGTCATCCATGTGGAGACACTGGTATGCATGTCTTTTATAATCTTTTGTATCGTTTTTATGTCTCTTTTTCAATGTGGACCTTGAGTCCGATAATAAAGTTGAAGTGAATTGATCTTCGTTCCAGCCCTCACCTATGGTCACAAGCTTTGGGTGGTGACCAAAAGAATGAGATCACGGACACAAGCAGCCAGAATTAGTTTTCTCCGTAAGGTGGCTGGACTCTCCTGTGGGGATAGGGTGAGACGCTCAGTCATCTGGGAGGTGTTAGTTAGGATGCCTCCTGAACGCCTCCCTGGTGAGGTTTTCCAGACACATCCAACAGGGTCAAGACCCAGGCATGATGTCTCGTAGCTGGCCAGGGAACACCTTAGGATTCTCCCAGAGGAGCTGGCCCAAGCGGCTGGCGAGAGGAAAGTCTGGGCCTCCCGGATAAGTGGACAATAGTAGATGGATGTAATGTTCTACTTAAAAATGAGGTAGTCAGCTGTTCCATTTCTTAATGCTTTATTTCAGTAAGTTATTGAGCCCAACAAGTCCACTCATACTCTCTTCTACACTCCCTGCACTGTTTAACTTGTCACAAGTCAGTAGAGCACAGGTGACCTTCAGGTGCACCAGGAACATCAGGTGCATCAGGAACAACACTACAAAACACCTAAACGTTTCCTGAACACAAAGAAACGAGTTGTTCAGTCTGTTCAAATATTTTAAGCATTAGTCAATTTTCTGGCAATTCTTTGGCATCTGGCACTTGATTGATTCAGCCATTCGGCAAGTTAAAATGTTGTTACTTAAGGTTACCATAGCAACTATTCCCTTTCTAAAATCACATGGGAGCATGCAGAAAGCATAAATCTATTGCAAGGTAACAAAAAGCCATAATGATATGTGGGCTGCATAAAGTGAGCTCCATAGCTTTGTGAGTTATTAACAAAGGAATATAAAGTATGAAGTGAGACAAGAACTTTATCCAGCGTTTCACGTCCAAAGTGTGTCTTCCTTATTTGTCAAACAAACACTGCTGATCCAAACAAGGGTTGGATGTGGATCTGTTCATAAAAACTACAACAGGTGTGGGCTCCCCTGGTTTAGGTTGCACCTCCTCAACGCTCCATGAAACTGAAAAGCAAGAAAGAAAAATGGTAAATGAAGACGTCAGTCAGAGTTTATTGCTGTAGTCATCATTTTTAAATATACTACCAGTCATACAACACATCAAATTAACAAGGGGTGTGCTAACCCTAACAGGGACTTAGTTTTAATTCACTGAACAGATCTGATATGGTTAAAGATGGGCCACTGGACTATTTAGTCACTACATAATGGGTGCCCTTCTCAGAGTTAATGGACTACAACTCAATATTATCATTTGTTCTTCCTAAAATGAAAATCCACAAAGCAATCTAATATTCTAGAGTCTTACATGCAGCGTACTGAGAGCTTCTGGGTGGGGACTTGAGTGTTGATGCTTTTACAAATCAAGTCATAAAACAGAGCAGCTGTTGTCCTATTACCATCCTCCCCTCTCCTCACAGCGAGTAGCTATGAACCAAAGCCAATAACCAGGGTGAACGTCTAGCAGTAGAAAGAAGAAACAAGCAGAGACATCCAATAACTGTAATGCATGACCCAGCAAAGCTTTGGTACAATTTTTTTTCTGCTGCAACAGAAAAAGAACATTTTCTCATTCCATGCCAAAGTATTTAATGATACTAAATAATTTATGGCTCTGTCTATTTTCAATGAGCAGGTCTGCAAATGAGTTGGAACTCAAGCAAATAGAGATTTAAAAGCTTCCAAAAAAGAACTGAAGGAAAAAAACAACTGCTTTGATGAAATACTCGTCATTTTGCAGTTTGCATTACAGAGAAAAGGCAAAGCTGCCTTCTCTGCACCAGGGACATTTCAGGCTTTGCACATGATTAAATGACATTTCTAGAACAAGACTCTGTGGGATGGGGGGACTTCCTGATCTGTGGCTCTGATGCCACAGATCTGCCAGACTGGCCTTTCCAGTTGAATGGAGGAGAAAAGCTGCTCATCGTTTGGCATCCTGGCCTCCTTCCTGAAACCTGAACTAAGACCAGCCACACACACTAATCCTCGCAGTCTAATTGGCCGACTTTAACACTTACCTGTCTTGTGGTGGCTGCTGGGCTGCAAGAAGGATGAGTGTCTGGTTTTATACTGTTTTTTTTTTTTTGCCCTCTGGCGTATGATTTGTGTTTATCATTCTATTAACATTTAATGCACCAGAATGCTCTTCATTGACTGAGGGTTGTGCTGTAAAGTAACACACTCAAAGGCCAGACTTTTTAACTGAGATCCTAATATGGTGAGAAATTATGGGATTAGATGTAGTGTGGTCCATTCTTGAAAGTAACATAATCCCACTTAGATCTTGTGTGATCCTTTAGCCCCTAAGAGTGTGTGTTGTTGAGCTAGTATCACATTCACTCTAGTATCTCTGAATGGGACTGATTTAAAGCCAGTGTTGGATTTTAAAATGGTTTTCTAGCCACGTTGCCATTAAGTTTACTTCATGATGATAAGTTGTAGTTTGGCATTGCGCTTTTCTGATGTCAGAAATAGGAACTTCAGATTGAACGCTGGTGATAAATAAGTAAACATACAAAAAAAAACAGCATCACATAATCGTAAGAATTAAATAAATATAAGCTTTAATAGAGATGGATGAAGTGTTTCTACTTTCTTCCACTCTAAAATAAAATATGGTCAAATCCCCCACACACCATCATGTTGGGCGGTTTAAGCATCAAATAACTAATTACAGATAAACTTGTTTAAAAAAGATATCTGAAAATAAGCAAGCCTTGGGTAGTGACTAAAAGAACAAGATCACAAGCGGCTGAAATGAGTTTTCTCTGCAGGGTAGCTGCGCTCTCCCATAGAGATGGGGTAAGAAGCTCTGTCATCCGGGAGGGCTTCAGAGTAGACCTGCTGCTCGTTCACATTGAAAGGAGCCAGCTGAGATGGCTCAGGCACAGGGGTGGAGTTAGGGGTGGCTGCTAGGGCTCAAACCCCGGGTGTTTTTTTTTTAATTCTTCATGAAGTGGCATGCTGTACCAGATTAGGTGTATGGAATTTATTATGCTTATATATGAACACAGTGACTTTTACAACTGGCCTTTTCACATAATAATATGTATAGTCCCATAGAGGATTTGGTTTCATAGCACTGAATAGAAGCTAAAAATAAATGTATTAAATCAACATATCAGCCTGCTTTAAGATGGTCAAAATTTAAAAGTTGAAATGTTCCATTAGAACGTAGAAAATCACACATCTGGGCTAAGCCCCGGATCTTTTCCCATCTTAAATCCGCCCCTGCACAGGCATCTAGTTAGGATGCCTCCTAGACACCTCCCTGGTGAGGTTTTCTGAGCCCATCCAACCAAGAGAAGACCCAGGACACACTGGAGGGGCTATGTTACTCGATTGGCCAGAGAACACCTTGGGATTCCCCCGGAGGAGCTGGCCCAAGTGGGTGGGGAGAGGGAAGTCTGGTACTCCCTGCTTAGGCTGCTGCCCCCGACCAAGAATAAGTGGATGAGACTGGATGGATGGAATGGATGAGGAGGAGGAAAAGAAGAAGAAGAAGAAGAAGAAGAAGAAGAAGAAGAAGAAGAAGAAGAAGAAGAAGAAATGTATTTATACGTAAAGCACTTTCCATCACAGCTGTCAGTATCAATGATAAAAACATTCATAACATAAAAAGACACACATGTTTGGAACAGAAAGGCTAAAAGCTGCAGGAACTAACAAGATGCAACAAAAAGGAAAATTTATCATAATGGTGCTTTTATTTTATCTAATCTGAAAAATGTCCGTCATTTCCATGGAGGGAATCATCAAACTCGAACTGCAGCCAACCACTAGAGGGTGCTGTTCTACTCTAACTTCTGTGTTGTGTTCCCATATGAAGTGTTTTGATGAAGATAAACCCAGCAACAGCTAGCGACCCCCCAAGGCACCTTACAACACATCAGTCATTCACCTTTTAACACTCTGGTGGTGATGAGCCACCTTGTAGCCACAGCTACCTCAGAGCTGCCATACACAGGCACCTCCATCCACCACCAGCATGCAAGGAGGGTGCAGTGTCTTGCTGAAGGACACAACAGCTGCGACAGCCTGAGCAGGGCACAACCCTGCGACCCTCGGGTTACAGGGTGAGCACTCCTCTGCCACCATCGCCATTGCATTTCCATTTGATGAAAACTATTGCGTTGGTGTTTCTGCAAACCAAAGAATACATTTAATCAGAAGGGCACACAAAGGTGCACAGCAACAGCAGCTGATGATTTTAATTTATTAGCATAAATACAGATTCAGACAGAAAAATAACATGCTTTATGATTTGTTAAAATCCATTAATAATGAAAACACTTTTTATGTACAAACACTTTAGCCCTTGGCTCACCTTACAGTAGCTTTATGTCCCCAGTGGAGTTAGGTCAAAGACCAGGCTTGGTGCTGTGGGCCAAATTGAATTACTCTGATTGCCTGGTCTTATATAATTAATTTGCAAAGGGCTTAAGGGCCTGGATAGCTATGAGGAACACAGGCTTGAAGGACAAACACTAATTAAAAGTTCCTCAGAATTAGGAGCATGCCATGGTGCTGGATGACTTTTCTGTTAGGAAGAGATGATTATAATTCTGCGCCAGGCCTTCCTCTATCATCAGAGTTCCCTCTTTTGGAAACCCTGTATGTAATATGAATGTGGATTAAAAGGCTCATTAAATGGAAGAGGGCCATACTTTGACCTAATATACTCGTGTGATAACCTCCCGCCACATGATCCTGAGAATATGGCATTCAGCAACAGAATCTTGCAGTATAGATGAGGCCCTGAGTAAACGCATGTGTGCTGCTTTGCACCAGAGTTAGCATAAATTCCTGGATCACACTGAAGCTAGCTCAAAGAGAGGAGTGCTAAATATGAGTGAATAGGATCTCCAAGTAACATCTGAGTTCTGAAGGATCATTTCTGACAGTAGTTGGGGAAAAAAGGGAGTTGAATAAAATTTTTTGATTAAATAATTAATCACTTTTCTGTTGTGACTGATTTGTGGCAGTTGTATTTTAAATCTCAGAAAGCGACAACATGAACGAGTGATGCAGACAAAAATCACATTTCCCTGGAGAAGAAAGGTGAGGAGGATGTTAGGCTTTAAAAAAGAAACACCTGCACTTTCTCCTGTGACTCAGAGTCCTTCAGCTCAAAGTCTAAAATAAAACTTTGCTAACATCTTCACTGCAGAAACATATTACCAAGCTCATGGGAGTCCACATTAACTACTTCTAGGGTTTAGTAAAAGTCAAGTCCTCAATTGCTTTTTTTGCTGCTGGCTTTTTATCTCTGTCTTTTCATTGTCCCTCTACATCCTCCTGCCTTCACCTGTAGACTTGCTGCTGCCGTCTCAGAGGCGGAAAACACACAGTCAATTGAAGCAAAGAGGAAATTAACAGAACTGGCTGGCTGCTTTTATTGTTTTGTTTGGAGACAAATGTGTTCATATCCCTGCTGGAGAGGGATTTTTCATGGGTTTTCATTTAAATGCTTTGTTTTTGTTCATACCAACACAGCTTTCTTGTTCATCTTCTTTCTCTAATTTCAGGTTTCTTTTTGATAACAAAGCATACACCACCTTGGCTCCCCTGCTCCTAAACCGATTTAAGCATCACTTCATTGTGCTGTTCCAAATCTGCCCTTCTAGGTGCACGAGGTCTGCAGTCCTGCTTTTTTAGTGATGAGCAACAATGTTCTATTAGTCATCTGCTTTGTTTGGTGTGTGTGTGTGTGTGTGTGTGTGTGTGTGTGTGTGTGTGTGTGTGTGTGTGTGTGTGTGTGTGTGTGTGTGTGTGTGTGTGTGTGTGCGCATGCGTGTGTGCATTTGTGTTCATGTGTTTATGTGTGCATGCATTCGTGTGTGCGCGCGAGTGTGTGAGTGCATGTGCATTTGTGCATGCATTTGTGTTCATGTGTGTGTGCATTTGTGTGGGTGCGCGAGTGTGTGAGTGCATGTGCGTTTGTGTGTGCATTTGTGTGTGTGTGTGTGTGTGTGTGTGTGTGTGTGTGTGTGTGTGTGTGTGTGTGTGTGTGTGTGTGTGTGTGTGTGTGTGTGTGTGTGTGTGCATGTGCTTGTGCGTGCCAGTGTGTGCATGTGTGCGCATGTGTGTGTGTACATGCATATGTGCATGCATGTGTGTGTGGTGAGTGTGTGCATACATGTGTGTTCATGTTTGTGTGTTTCTTTCTTTCAAATGAGAGTTTGATTACATAAAAGGAATGCTCACTCTGCACGGGGAGGAAATCTTGGCTGCAGAGGGACACAACAAGTGCAGAAGGTAAAATTAGTCACATATGCTTTAAAAACAAATGTGGGAAACATACAGTGGCTCAACAAATGGGTAATTTAGAATCCCATGAAACAAATGAGAACATTTCAGAAGACACATCCAACGATCTAAGACCACATTTACTGATTTATGGTGTGATATAAACATCTATGGGCTGCGCAGTTGTGCAGTGGTTAGAGCTGTTGCCTTGCAGCAAGAAGGTCCTGGGTTTGCTTCCCGGCCTGGGATCTTTGTGCATGGAGTTTGCATGTTCTCCCTGTGCATGTGTGGGTTCTCTCCGGGTTATCCGGCTATCTCCCACCATCCAAAAACAATGACTGTTAGGTTGAGTGGTCTGTCTAAATTGTCCTTAGGTGTGTGTGTGTGTGTGTGTGTGTGTGTGTGTGTGTGTGTGTGTGTGTGTGTGTGTGTGTGTGTGTGTGTGTGTGTGTGTGTGTGTGTGTGTGTGTGTGTGTGTGTGTGTGTGTGTGTGTGTGTGTGTGTGTGTGTGCGCGCGCATGGTTGTTTGTCCCGTGTGTCTCTGTGTTGCCCTGCGATGGACTGGCTCTCTGTCCAGGGTGTACCCCGCCTAATTGCCCGTTGACTGCTGGAGATAGGCACCAGCCCCCCCCCCCGCAACCCTACGTGGACTAAGCGGTTTCAGAAGATGGATGGATTAACGTCTATTTTTGTTCACATACAAACTCCCCGTTGTCTGCAGCCATCATGATGTCACAGGAAACTTTAAGCAAAGCTGTTTCTGTTGAATGCTGTTTACGAAAACCAGATTGGAATTCGTCAAAACTGTTGTGTAGTTCCAGAAAAGTAATCAATTGACCTGCCACAACCTTTTCCAATATTATAGAGATAAAGGGCCATTTAGAAATGGATATGTAATTTTCAGGCTGAGAGGGGTCCAAAACGAGTTTTTTAAGGATAGGTCCAACAACTGCATGTTTGAAAACAGAGGGAACAGAGTCAGATTGTAGGGATAAGTTAATAAAATCTACAATTTATGGGCCAATTTGGTCAAACATCGTAACCAACAAGGTAGTAGGGATAAAATCAACAGGGCAAGAGGCTGGTCTCGTGTGCTTCTGAATGAGGCAAATTTCTTGGAAATCTACGGGAGTAAGGACGGACCATGACTGGGAGGAAGGTGGTTGGATGGGAGAATAGGAAGTAGATGGGAGTGAAAAACTTGTCCTGATATTTCTAATTGTATTCTCAAAGAATGTCAGATTTACTCAAACCTTGAGTAAACTGGCGTAAGAGGGGCATGAGGTGAAACAATCTGGTTCATGGTGTCAAACAGGACTTAAGAGTTATTCTTGTTTACGGCAATCAGCCTAGCAAAGTAAGTGGCCCTGGAAGTTTTCACCATCTCTTTCAGAGATGTTATCAGTTCTTTAAAGTGCATCCTGTGACTTTCTAATCTAGTTGACTTTCAATGTCTCTCAGCTCTGCAGCATGTCCTTCTGAGTCTGTAAATGTTATCCAAGGACTTTTCCTCTTGTTAGATAAAACAACCAGCTTAACAGGAGCCACATTATCTACAATACTACAGCATTGCTTTTTCAAAGATTGGACAAACAAGCTTGGACCCTGAACTGAGCTGCTGTCAAATAATCTAGAAAAGCCATCCACTGCTGACTGATTAATGACACCTCTTTTATTTTAGTCTGTGAAGGAGAGAATCAAAGATAGATTGGACATTAAAGAAAATGCATCAGTATCTGGAGGATGATGAATCTCTCAGGTATTGTTTAAGAGACTTTTAGGAAGTTTGATAAGCTTCAGATTACAATCACTAAAAACATTTGAAGAAGGTTTTGACAGTTTAGCCCTCTCAGGCTCAAAATAAGTTTTGATAAAAGGACGAACAACTAAATCCTTCAGGGGTACTTCTAAGTTAAAAAATGCTCATGAAATACGTATGTGGAGTCAGAGGTGGAAAGAGTACTAAAATTTCCTACTTAAGTACGAATACCAATACTTTGATAATTTTTTACTCAATTACAAGTAAAAGTACTTGCCAAAATTTTTACTCAAGTAAAAGTAAAAAGTATCGTAAACAAAATGTACTCAAAGTAAAAGTTACTTAGTTACATTTTTGTCAGCGTAAGGATGGCTACATCTAAGTCACATATGTCAGACTCAAGGCCCGCGGGCCGCATCTGGCCCGCGGAGCATTTTTATGTGGCCCGCGAGATAAATATCAAAAATATATTAAAACTGGCCCGCTGGCCGATTTTACCACAAAGACTACAACTCCCATGATGCTTTGCGGCGTCAGCGCGGAGCCAAAGCGCCCCCTCCTTTGTGTTTTTTCCAGCGCCTCTTGCCGGTGTCTGCAGCTCCGCTGTCTCGGACAAACTACACTCCTCTCACTCAGCACAGAGTTCACTCAGCTATTTTCTGACGTTGAAGCCCAGAAACGGAGATTCTAGCCGCTCAGTAACGTGTTCACGCCTGAAAGAGAAAGTTTTCCAACTAACGTCCAGACAGAGCTGATATAACTCCAGCGAACAGTGACACGCTCAAACCAGCACGACTCTGTGGCTGCTGTCGTTGTGTTTCCTCCCCGACACACAACAACATGGTCAAGCTGCTCAGACATGTTCAGCAGCACAAACCTATGTGAGCACCTGTTGTCATCTAATGTTGTCATTATTATGATGAAGATGAACAAGACAACAGGAGTCTCCTCCTCAGCTCAGATCAGCCCCATGATGCAGGTATCTGGCTGGAACAGGTGAGCATCACAGTAAACCAGTGGAGCAAACTGAGCTTTAAATATGCTGGTTTTATGCTCTTTTTCTGCTCCAAAACATGAAAGTTAACAGGTGAGATGTTGCATTTTCATTTAAGATAAAATGATATTTTTATTTTGTTGTTGGCCCGTGAGAAAAGATTTAACCTACAGTAAACAGGAAGTGGAAAGGCTGCAGATAGATGAATAGAATAGAAAATCCCTTTATTGTTCCTCAGTGGGGAAAGCTAGACGTCACCGCAGCGATGACACGTATTACAGGAGTAAAAAGGAGAATAAAAATAAGAAAAATGAATAAACAAGAAAACATAAATCCTGAATAGATTTTAAAAATGCTGATTATACCACAAGTAATGAATACCACTGATGTGTTTTATTTAAAACTGACTTGCTCGTGTGTAATTTGGTTATTCCACATTCAGTGTTAATGCAGAAATATGTTTGTTTCCAAATTTAAAGGTTGCAGACACCGGCAGGTTTAAAGGTTCAAAATTGCATATATGTTGATAAAGAAAATGTGCAAATTTGCCGTCACTTTTTCAAAAAATATTAAGTTTGGCCCTCGACTCCGTCCCAGAATTTCATTTCGGCCCATTGTGAGTTTGAGTTTGACACCCCTGATCTAAGTAGTGCTAAATCACAACGCCAGTTCACAATTCACTCGTGTGTGCGCAAACACACACACTCAAACACACACAGCTTGAAGGAGGGATTTCTTTCCAATCAGTGAGAACAGGACGTGCACATTGATTGGACAAGGTTTTTCTAGGATGGTAAGTTTCAATTGTGATTAAAATTATTCTTTATTTTGAGAAAAAATAATTTTTAGATGCCATCAGTATGTGAGGTATCTCAATGTTTTCATGACAAAACTCTAACATGAGACTGTGCTCTAACTTGTCACATAACAAGCCAAATGAAAGTCTAACATTTCAGATGGACCGTATGACAGCTGCTAACGTTGGCCCTGCCCTGCTTTACCTCTACATTACAGTTCCTTTATCCATGTCCATCCTAGAGCTCCTCTCTGACCTTCATGCTTATTTAGAGCAGCTGATTTTTAAAGTTAGCAGAGTTCATCCTTGGTGGTGGGTTCACTCACTCATTTAACCCTTCACCACTGAAATCAGTTTGTTCATTCCAATCCTCCTAAATAATCCTCCAATCATCCAACTGGAATCCTTCCAGGTGTTACTAGAACTAACGGTGTCTCCTCACCAGCGTGAGCCTCCAAACTGTGAAGGTTGGTCTCCAAACATGAACTTTAAATTCATGCATTTATCTCCTCTTGTAACACTTTAACATGTTTTAAAAGGCTTGTATCATGATAAGTCACACCTCCCAGACCAAAGAAAAGATAAAACATTATCATAGACACTATTAAGATGTCATTATGTATGAAATATAAGTTATTTTCCTGAGCCGTTACTTCAGCCAAGATATAAGATGCATGGATTTGATGAAACCACACTTTCTCATGCAGTTCATGTGTAACACACACACACACACACACACACACACACACACACACACACACACACACACACACACACACACACACACACACACACACACACACACACACACACACACACACACACACACACTGCAGCATGTTAGAATCTTTTGAATAACTAATTTAACTACACTGGACTGCTTTTGTAATAATTTAATCTCTCATTCTGGAGTAAAAAAAAGAAACAAGCTAAATCATCACATATCTGTGGCATCAAGAAGCATCTTCTGAGTTCAAACACAGGGATGGAGCACAATGTTTACACCTGAACAGTATCAGGATGTTTTAACTCACAGAGGCCTGCGGGTCTTCTGTTTTATGAGCAGAGCGCTGACAATCCGCTTGTTAGGAGCGCTAAACGTTATTTTGCCACTTCCGTGTGGAGCGGTAGAGAAACACATTTCAAACACGGAACCGAGTCCGGCTACCGAACAGAGCAGAATTCTGATGACGTCACACCGGTGCGCGAAGGTGCGGGATCCAACCCACAGGAGAGGAGGGAGAGAGGAGGTAAACAGCAAGTTGAGGAACCGAACTGATGTCTTTGAGCAAAAGTGTACACCCACACACCCCCACGGTTTAGACGCGGCGCTCATGCAGGTTTCTATTTCCGTTCCGACGCTACTACACGTGATATTTTTAATTTATTAAGCCTATAATTTATTTTTACTCAGTAACGGATATGATTTAAAATGTAGCGAATTACAATTCTTTTTTAAAAACTTACTCAAGTAAATGTAAAAGTACAGCTTTTAAAAACGACTTAAAAAGTATAAATATACAAAAAAAAGCTACTCAATTACAGTAACGTGAGTAAATGTAATTCGTTACTTTCCACCTCTGTGTGGAGTAACCAGGTAGGTAGGTTTTAACATTGCAAATCTGCAACGCCTGCCTCCAGAGGGTTAACAAAAAAATTCAGGTGGTTTAAAACTTTTAATCATTGTAAAAATGCAAACAGTGTGTTTTCAGTTTGGTTTGGAATAAAAACTCACAAAGTAACTTGAATATTTCTGCAGATATTAGCTTATTTAATATATAGAAACATGGATTGATGCTCATTAGGTGGTGCTATTTAACTTTATGCTAATCAAAATTTCCTATTCAGCTTCCAACAAATCTTTTCTTGCTGCTTCTTTATTATTTGCCACATCAGTTACAACCGGGACTAATCACATGACAGAGCCCGTGCTGATTCTCCATAAAAAAGATGATATTGATGAGGTTAGCTTTCTTCTTATTCAGTTGCAACAACATGAAATAATGGAGACTGGAATAATTAGATATGTTTGCAGTAAAAGGAATTAGATTTTTTAATGAATGATGAAGTAAAGCTTGAATGTGTTTCTAAACGCTTTTATTTAATTAACACATCATAACATTATAATGACAGCAAACTAATGGATCTTTATACTCATCATGCTGGATTGTTTACAATAAAACATTTTAATATCAGTAAAAATAATGTTTTGTTGTCCAAACGATGACTATCATCACAGATGACCAAGGTAAAAGCAGCCTTAGTGAGACATTTATCGGTCACTGTTCTGCTGTTCCCTTATTACTCAACATGTTTTTCATCAATAACCACTATTTGCTGTCCCCTGTCATCACTGTCATCCTAACAAGCTGGGCCGTCAGTCTCCAAAAGCCTTATTTACAGCCTAATTGACTGAAACCAGTTGAAATTATTTGAGTCAAAGCACACTTTCTCACAATAAGGTTTTGATGGGATCACATCAATGGCGGGCAGGGGTGACAATATGACATGTAGCGCTCGTTAGCTCAGCTTTCATCCATCCCAGATGCTTGAGTCGGAACAAGAGGAAGACAGAAACTATTGATCTTTGTCTGGCATTTGACCAGTCAACACAGCATGTCTGCAGGAACAAAAACACACACGGATCAAAAAGTAAGGATGGGAAAAACAAGGATTTATTTATGTAGAGTCCTCAGTCCCAACAGAAAGATTATGGAATTGAAATGCTGGCTAAAAACTGGAAATGTTTCATGAAAAAATGTGTTAATTTTTATTTAACCAAAGAAAAAAAAACTTGATGTTAAACTTTAAAGGTTGTTTTTTTTAAATAAATTTAGTCGCTCTGAGTTTTACATTCCTGCATGAAAAAAGTCCTCTACCCTATTTCCTGCATTAGCTTCTGATAGAAAATAGACAGGGAAATGCTCAGGTCAGGAGAAGCCACTCAGATCAACATCACACTGAAAATAAGCATTCATAGACTCACCCATCTCGGCTCACGACCCGAAAAGCTGTTGTTTTAGCATCCAGGAGAGAGCACAGCATGTCTCAGCTGGTGGAAGCTAACATTTTGCATTAGCAACTCCGAATATCATCACAGTTAAAAAGCAGGAGTGAGAAATCAACCAGCGTGGAGAAGTGTCATGCTGTTCCTTAAATACTCTGGTGCCATGATGATGATGCAAGACAGCTGGGGAGTCTCAGCCACACCCACCTGCAGAGCAAAACTCAGGGAAACCTAACAGAGTAGTACCCAGACCGTGACAGTACCCTCCCCCTCAACGGACACCACCTGGCGGCCGAGCAGAGGAGGAGGAGGAGGCGGAGGAGGAGGCAGACCGGGAAGCCTCTAAGTCCCTGATGAGGGCAGGGTCCTCGATGAAGGACTGAGAAATCCATGATCGGTGCTCGGGTCCCTATCCCTCACAATCTACCAGGTACTGGACACCCTGGCCCCGGCAGCGAACATCCAGGAGCTTACGGACCTGGTACACAAGGCCACCCCCGACGAGCCGGGCAGACGGAGGCAGAACAGGAGGCGGGCACAGAGGACTGGAGGAGACCGGCTTGAGCAAGGAGACGTGAAAAACAGGATGGATTTTCATAGAAGAAGGCAGAGACAAGTGGACCATGACCGGACTAATGACATCGGTGATGGTGTAAGGGCCAATGAACCTGGGGGTTAGTTTCCTAGTGGTGTTTCGGAGTTTGTTGTCCCTAGTGGAAAGTCATACCTTTTGACCTGAGGCGTAGGCTGGGGCTGGGCGTCTGTGCCAGTCTGCTAGGCAGCAATTGCGATCTGTGGTTTGCTGGAGAGCTGCTGTGGTTTGAGTCAAGAGCCGTTTTGCCCGGCGGATCAACTGGATTGTTTCAGGTATTGGATCTGAAGGGAATGAGGGTGGTTGGTATCCCAAGGTGACTTTGAAAGGAGACTTCCCTGTGGAAGAAAAGGTGTGGGCATTGTGTGCATATTCAATCTAAGCAAGTTGTGAGCTCCACACTGAGGGCTTTGAGGAGCATACGCAGCAGAGCATGGCTTCCAAGGTCTGATTCATTCTCTCACACTGCCCGTTGGATTGCGGGTGGAAGCCTGAGGTGAGAGCAACTCGGGCCCCCAGGATGGCAGCAAATTCTTTCCATAAACGGGACAGGAACTGGGGACCACAGTTGGAGAGGATCTCTGTTGGGATACCATGAAGGCGGAACACATGTTTAATGAGCTGGTTAGCTGTCTCTACAGATGATGGGAGGGCTTTGAGCGGGACAAGGTGGCAGGACTTAGAAAAATGGTCAACAATAGTTAATATTACTGTAAATCCTTTGGAAGGTGGCAGACCAGCCATGATGTCTAGAGAGATGTGAGACCAGGGCCGAGTGGGAACAGGAAGTGGATGGAGGAGACCAAACGAGGGGGGGGGGGGGGGGGGGTGATTGTTTCCCTTATTGTGGGCACAAACCTGACAGGTGTGAACGTACTCTCTGATGTCCCTGTAGAGGGACGGCCACCAGAAAGATCTGCGGATGAGACTGATAATCCTACCTACTCCAGGGTGAATGGAGAATTTGGCCGTGTGTGCACAATTAGCGGACCTCTCATGCAGGGAGTCTGGTTCATTCTGTTGTGCTTCGAGGACCTTGTTAGTAATGTCCCAGATCACGGCTCCGATGATGCAGGCTGGTGGCAATATGGTGGCAGCTTCCAGGTCCTTGTCGGCAGAGTACTGGCGGGAGAGGGCATCAGGCTTGATATTTTTTGAACCGGGTCTGTAAGAGATTGAGAAGTTGAAACGGGAAAAAAATAGGGACCAACGGGTTTGACGGGGATTTTATCGCTTAGCTTCCTTCAGGTAAGCCAGGTTCTTATGGTCTGTCCAAATGATGATCGGGTGCTCAGCTCCCTCTAGCCAGTGTTGCCACTCCTCCAGTGCCAGTTTAATGGCTAGCAGCTCCCGGTTGCCAACATCATAATTCTGCTCTGCTTGGGATAACCGCCGGGAGAAGAAGGCACAGTGATGGAGCTTCCAATCTGTAGAACACATTTGGAAGAGAACCGCACCAACACCAGAATCAGAGGCATCCACCTCAAGGGTGAACTGTACCGAGGCATCAGGACGGGTCAGAACAGGAGCATGAGTAAGCAATGTCTTAAGCTCTTGGAATGCCTGCTCAGCAGCTGGAGACCAAACAAAGGGTTCATTGGTGGATGTGAGTTGTGTGAGGGGACCTGCAATTTGACCGTAATTTCTGATGAATTGTCGGTAGAAGTTGGCAAAGCCAAGAAAGCGTTGGAGCTGCTTACGGGTAGATGGAGTAGGCCAAGAGAGCACTGCATCGATCTTGTCAGGATCTGTCTTCAGTCGCCCGCTCTCTAGAATGAAACCCAGAAATTTGACAGAAATGGAATAAAACTCACACTTTTCTGCTTGACAAATAATCTGTTTTCCAGCAAGCGTTGGAGTACGGCTCAGACGTGTAGGATGCGGTCTTCTTGGTTCTTGGAAAAGAGGAGGATGTCGTCTAGGTAAACGGTAACAAATTTGTTAATAAAGTCATTCAATACAGAGTTTACCAGTGACTGAAATACTGCGGGGGCATTTGTTAAACCAAATGGCATAACCAAGTATTCGTTGTGTCAAAGGGGCATTTTGAAGGCAGTCTTCCATTCATCGCCCTCCCAGATTCTGACGAGGTGATAAGCATTACGGAGATCCAGCTTGGAGAAGACACAGGCGTTTTGGACGGGTTCAAATGTGGGTGAGAGTAGCAGTTGGGAGTATTTGTTTTTAACGGTAATTTGATTTAATCCCCAATAATCAATACAGGGTCACAGGGTTCTGTCTCAGTTACAAAGAAGAACCCTGTGCCCAGCGGGAAGGTTGATGGTTGAATCAGGCCAGAGGAAAGACTTTCAGAAATGTATTGGGACATTTATTCATATTCTGGTTTAGACAAACTATACAACCTGCTAGACGGTAGGGCAGCACCCGGGAGAAGGTCAATGCCACAGTCATATGGTCAGTGAGGAGGTAGGGTTGCAGCCTGGTCTTTACTGAAAACCCGGGCATGGTCGTGGTAGACCTCTGGGATCATGGAGAGGTCAGGGGGTGCAGGTGAACTGGGAGATGGAACAGAAGGAGATATAGGGGCAGAGTAGAGACAGTTGGCAAGACAAAACGGACTCCAGGTGGAGACACTCCTTTTTCCAGTCAATGTGTGGATTATGAGTGAAAAGCCAATCGTGACTGAGAACTACTGGGGAGTGAGGTGAGGGAAAAACAAAAAAGGAGAGTTGTTCAGTGTGATTAGCGGACACGAGCAGGTTAACTGGTACCATTTGGTGGGTGATGGTGGCCAAGAGCTTCTTATCCAATGATGAGGCCTGTAGGGGAGGATCGAGAGGTATGGTAGGTATTTCCAGCTGAAGAACAAAGGAGGGATCCATCATGCTCCTTTCACAGCCTGAATCTATGAGAGCCTGGGTTGAAAAACTTATCTGGTGAAAGGAGACAGAACAGGGTAATGAACCCCAAGGGTTAGACCCTCTTGATGTACAGCCCACCAGTATGCCCGGACATACTGGTGGGTTCGCCCATTTAAACGAACCGGGCAGTTAGGGATTAAATGACCTTGTTGACCACAATACAGGCAGAGATTAGCTGAGATTCGTCGTTGTCTTTCTTCAGGAGAAAGGTGAGTTCTCCCAATCTGCATGGGCTCCTCTCCAGACTGAGGTGACATATTATTGTTTGGGGGGAAGGAAAGGACTTGGGTGATAAAGAGCTCCGGACCCCACGTGACTCTCAGTTAGTGGACGCCATTTTGGCATGCAAAAAAGGTAAACAAACACGGATGTAACCATGAACATGAACGGGATCCGCTTGGATTTTACTTCGTCGGAGTTTACTTCACACTTTAAAACAGAAGAAATCGTTTTATATAGTCAGAAATTAAATAGACTAAACATCTCCGACCCTTACCGTGCCCCTGGGATACTTTTTAAAAACGCCAGAAGCTGTTGGAGCAGACTTCTTACCGGCACAACACCGGACCTGGCCGGGGGAACCCCTTGGGATTCCCCCGGCCGGAGGAGCTGGGGGGAAGGTCTGGGACTCTCGACTCTACTGCCCGCTCCGACGCCAGAAGCTGTCGGAGCGGGCTTCTTACCGGCACAACACCGGACCTGACCAGGGAACCCCTTGGGATTTACCCGGAGGAGCTGGCTCCGGCGGCTGGTGAGAGGGAAGTCACGCTACTGCCCCCGCAACCCGACTCCGGATACGCGGATGAAAATGGATGGATGGACGGACAAATATCAGATTTACAAGTAAGAAGTCTCGGTGAGACAGATAATAGCAATCCAAAGTGCTTTTTATGTGTGATCTGACAATTGATCAACCATTGCTTAAAAATTAAATACAGCTTAGCCGGTTAATTGCTGTGATCATAAAACACGGAAACGGCAGCACGCAGAACTCACGAGGCAACGTTTTACGTGATGTTTACTTGCTGCTATGAGTAATAAGACAGAAAAAGCCACGCCAAAATAAGTTTAGGAAGCCCACTAAGAATCATAATAAAAGCATTTAAAATAAATACCATACACAGTTGAGGAAACGTTGGTTTAAGTACCTGATATGAAGTGGTCGCTGCATAAGTGAAAACCTTTACTCTCGGGATCCCACAGCTTCATTTTCGCCCGGTCACTAGTGCGTTTTATTACAATGATCCAACGTTTGCGGCGCTTCGGATCTTGGGGAATCCTGTAGATGACTCATTCCTTATGTCGTCCGCGTCTGTTCTGCATCCTGGGGCACAACAGGAATCTACCATATTTGCCGTTTGATTGAGTTTTCTGACAATAACAAATAGTCCAGCTGCCGGCTTCTGCATGCCAATATGGCGCCGTTTCGATTTGAACTGTTGCATGCCGGGAGAAGTGACGTCAACTCCCGGAGCTCTATAGAGGGTACAACTGGTGTGTGCAGGCAGTGATGTCTTTGTGTTTCTTTCAGCCACTTCTCGGTTCTCATGGACATGTTAATGAGCTCCTCTAGACTGTTGGACTTGGGACAGAAAACTAACTGATCTTTTAGACGGTCAATGAGAGCCTGAGTGAATGTGCCCATTAATGAGTGTTGATCTAATGTTGAAGTGGCCACGATGGTACGGAACTCGATAGCAAAGTCGGCTACTGACTGTTTGCCCTGGTAGAGGTTCCAGAGAGTTCTTGCGATCTCAGCTGGGGACTCGGTGGAGTCAAAGGTACGTTTGAACTCTGTCAGGAAACTAGCGAGAGAAGAACACAAAAACCCAGCCTCACTACTTTTAGCTTCAGCCCATGCTAACACCTTGTCTCTGAGGAGACCAACAATATGAGATATTTTTATAGAATCACGAGGAAAACTATTAGGAGAACATTCAAATGCCAGCTGTCATTGCAATGAAAAACCTCTACATTTACCAAACTCACCGGAGAAAGTCTGACATGGAGGAGCATCTACGACCTGGAAGTGTACTGAGTGGGAACCGGAAGTGCGGCGGGAGACGAAACTGGTGACAAAGCGAATCGTTCCAGGGTCTCAAGTTTAGCCTTAAGATGGAGCATAACAGAATCTAACGGATATAATTTCTGATTAGTGTTGGATAATTCGCTGAGGATGGTCTGTAGGCTGTATTCATCTTTGATCAAGGTATTGGATATCGCTACCGGAATGGATTCTGTGATGGGATCAGTCCTTTGGCTGGTTGATTCTGTCATGTTGGGTACCAGGTGTTTGACCCACAACATACAGAATCACCTCATAGAACAACACACAAGATATTAATTAGTAGAGGCGATTGCAAATATACTAACATAAAAACACGTTAATGTGACATTTAGAATGATTAGACATGTCTTGATAAAATTCACCAGAGTAATTTTGGTTTATTAATACTGCTTGGTGACCTGCGATCTCTTGTTTTACATCACCCATCTGGTCATTTTAGCTCCTGTTTGCAAAGAATACAAACTGGAGATCAATAAACAGAATTTACACAAAGCAACTAGTTTAAAATGTGTTAAAAAATTAGCTAATGATGATGGGATGTCTGTTTGCATCAATGACGATCCATATAAACTGTCTCACTGCACCGTGACCCTTAAAAGAAACTTGCATGAACTGATTTAATAAATTTAATATTGCTGCATAATATAATTTGCAAAACTGTGCTAAAAGGGGACATCAAGTCAAGTATTCAATAGACTTAAGTTATGGCAAAATTACAACCAATGTAAGGGACAAAAAGACTCGGGTGAGACTTGTTTAAACATTGCATAACCTTATTTGCGTCTGTCTGCAGGTGCATGACTGGTACGTATCAAACGGGATCAGAAAATAACTTTTATTGGTTGATGGACCCCCATTCATTATGGAACAAATGGACTGGAAGTAGAGAGGCATGATGTGGGCTCCTCATATACAAATACTTAGATTTATGGACCTTGTTTAACATTTTCTTGAGTGATTAAGATGCAATCCCAAAAATGCTCAAGGTTTTGGGTTTTCATAAATTTAGGAATGAATTTCACCACTGCTGTTGACCTTCTAATGCACATCAGGTAGTGACCTCACACGGTTGTTACGGTCTTGAAGCCCCATCCAGTACTACATTATCCACTCAAGGTTTTCTGTCCAGCCTTTTTCAGTTTGAACCTGGGTGCTTTGACAGAGATAATAATGGATGTAGAACTCAAAATGCTCTTGAAAATGAGGAAGAACAGATGGACAAAGAGGAGAGAGAGGATCAAAACAGCTGGTGTTTGGGCAGCAGTTGCTTGCTAATTTCAGCTTGAAGCGGGAGTGTTTGCTGCAAAGATCTTTACTTGTTGTCTGCAGCTATTCACAGTCCTTGCCTGGCAGTAGAAAGCCCAGCAGGAGTCAGGCGGTGAAGCTAATGTAAGATCATAAAAATACCATTTTAGTTTAGTAAACTTAGTGCGTGGATTTGGTAAACAGGTCTGGTAAAGCTGGGCAGACATTCATTGATTTGCACTTTCTGTATCAACCTCCAACTGTCTCACTTTAATCCGAATATGTTGTCTGTTGTGATGATGTTGGTTCTAATGTGCTGATGTATGCTTGAGCCTTGGATGAAGTTTGAGAAAAGTGGACTCTAACAGATGATCAGGCTACACATAGCATAGCATAGCGGGTTGTCCAGTTCTTTGATGTTCTCTGATGGTTCAGAGGCTGTATCTGAGGGTAGCAGGTGGTTGACAGACCAGGGGCATCTTTTATTTTATTTTATTTTTAAAAAAAAAAAAAGAAAAAGGGGCATCTTTTCTAAAATGTTACTTAAGCTCACCCCAAAAAAAAACAAGACTTATGCAATCATATTTAACTACCAATGTAACACTGCTTACGCATGGCTGCACACCGTTTCTGCTTTATTATTCACACCTGTCCCAGAAATGTGCTCAGGTGTTCCTGGATCCCATCCCGCCTCCTACACATCCACTTTCTACTGCAATGCAAACCACGTTTTGAATATTTTGCAAATAAAGGGTCAGTTTAAGGAAACCGTGAACAGCCACACTAGTGCCCTGTTCACTGTGGTGCAGAGTTTTAGTTTTTGGTTGGATTAGCACTGGATTAACACACAATTAATGCACCAATGAGCAGTTTGGAGACATAAACGTCACATCTTAAAAACAATAGATTTCATTCACAGATATCATTTTTATTCTCAGTTCAGAGATGGTAGGAGGTAGGTAAGTTTTTCTTCAGAATTCACTACGTTTGCGTGAAAAGCCACTTACGCCGTTCTCTGGCCCCTTTTTGTGCATAAGCCAGCTTTATAAAGGAGTAAGAATCTAGTGTTTTTCACAGCATCTCACTGTTCTGGGGCATTTAGTGAAAAAATTGTTGACCAAGCATTTGACAGCCTTTGTTCATAATCACACTGGTGGTTTGTTTAGCAGCCGTGGTCGATAATATGAGTGCAAGGAATCAGGAGAAGTTCCAAGAACATAAAAGCAGGTCTTTTTTTCCTCTCACTTAATAAACAATGAAAATAAAAGCTGTTTTTGCTGACTTTTGTTTGAACAAGAGGTACACTTTGCAGCGTTGTTTGTATAATTCTGTTAGCTGTGGAGAAACGATAACTGGCCTGTATTTCTAGAGCACCTTTTGGCCGTCTTTCCTACAGTCCCTTCCCACCACTACTCACCTACCACTTTTAATGATTATTGAAAGTTTATTTTTATTATTCTAGCTTTAGTATTTAAGCTTGTATTGAAAGTGTGTGGTTCATTTCATTGAAAGGTTTGTTTTGTCAATATTTTCCCCTACTTAGTCATTAATGTGTCAGCTTTTACCGCCTCAGTCTGGTCACTTTCCACCGTGACCTTGAAATGAAGCTAACTCTGTCTACAGCGATGAGACATTTCTTCTTTACATTAATATGGTTCCACAAAGCTGCTCTTCCTTCCTCACACATCTGTACAAAACTATTCCTGCAAGGGGAGCTGTTTAATTCACTGTGGGTCTTAAGATAATATTTACACAGGCAGCGTTGGTTTAGGAGGAAAAAACCTTGCAGGCTCTGAGGTTACTAGAAACACTGATGCCTCATAAATCCCTGCCCTTGCTTTTGCCAAACGCACTTTTGGCCCTGAAGCTCTGATCTGAAGTTTGTGTGCTCGATGATGAAGAAGGGAAGCATGTAGATGATCAGATTAGTGAGATCCACCCACTTATCTGCTAAAGAGGATAGTGTAACTGGGTGTATTCAGGCACATCAAAGCCTGCTTGCATTATGTATGGAGTGATACATTGTCTGCAGGATGGGCTGTGACAGTGCAGATACACACCGCCGCTGACGTGCTTTCCATCTTGGATTATCAGTGAGTCAGAGCTTGCTTCTAGAACGCATCTCTTCAAAGAGCTCCAGTGATAAAATTCAAAGATACTTTATTAATCCCAGAGGGAAATTAGATGCCCAACACTCCACCATGCTTTACCTTTGATTTACTCACAACAGGGCTCTTGACTCATACCAGGTGCTTTTTATGAGCTGTGGAACTGAGACACGGGCTACTTCACAGATATGATTGCAGTCCTTCTTTGTGACTGGAGATGGAATAATAACCCTCTACTGGAGTGACGAAGCTGAAGCTCTGGTTGAGACAGACATTGTTGTTAGAGTCCTCATACTGGATATGGTACTCACATTAACTCAGATTTTTCTGGTGACTGTGTGCTACATAATGTCATGTATAGATATTTTAGGTGTTTTACTTATTGTTTTAGTTCATACCGAGGATTCACATCCACGCATTACTTCAGGTTCTTTTCTAGGATTACAAAGAAGCTTTTATTGTTTCAGTTTCATGTTTATATATAAATTTGCACATAACTTGAGTGTGTTCCTGATAGTTGAGGAAGTCTGGCATTTTGACACACTTCTCAACTCTTTACTCAAATCTAAACATCCAAAACAACCAAGTTTGAAGGTGTGGATCACTTGTATAATAATACATTTGCAGTGGTATCTAAGAAGAATTCATGTTAAAAGTTGTACTCGGTACGAAAAGCTTAGGTGCACCTGTTTCAGGATCTAAATGATTACCAGATCAGAACAGAACATCAGACGACAGGATTCGGAGTCTTACTTCCTGATATTTGGACAGCTCACCTCTAATTGGCTAACAGCAACACGCCTCTACCACTGTCTCTGTTTGCTTTGCAATGTTGATGTTTTATCCCTACAGATAACTTAAGCCTGGAGGAGTTCTGCTGTGTGATGGTGTTTCTAATGCTAACTGTTAGCTTCTACTAGCACACACATTCTCTGCTCTTTCCTGGACGCTAAACTACAGCCTTTTGCGTCGTGAGTCAAGATGGGTGAGTCTATGAATGTTAAGTGACAGTGTGACGTAGATCTGTCAGGATTTTCTAATCCTAGAGTTTCAACATCTATTTTCTATCAGAAACTAAGGCAGAAGATAGGTGTAGGAGACTATTTTCATGTTCAGCCTGCATGAAAATCTCAGAGTGACCGATTATAACCAGAAATAATAAAGAAAAATGTTTTTTCAGTAAAATACACCTTTAAACTTATTCTAGTTTAATTGTTTCTTTCATCATCGCTCGCAACATGTTTCGATGAAAGGATCCCAATCTAAAGTACGTGGATATACAGGATGTTCCTCAAGGTTCTTCTCTTGGGCTGCTACTATTTTCGATTTTTATTAATGATCTTCCTTTATGTTTCACCTTATGTTGTGTACATTTGTACACAGACGAGACTATTTTATATTGCTCTAAGCCCACCATATCTGAAGTACAGGAATGCCTATAATCTAATTTTTATCATTTACAACACTGGTTAGTCCAGAATAGATCTATCTAAATCTTACTCAGTATTTTTTAGATACATAAGTCTGCCTCAGTTTCTAGAACTCTAAACCTACATTTTTTAGACTATTCACAAGTTAAATGTGTTGACAAAGTCAAATACTTAGAGGTTTGGCTTGAGTCTAACCTTTCCTTTAAAGCTCGTATTCAAGCAGTTACTAGTAAGGTCAATTAACACTTAATAACTTTATATCAATTGATTAATTGCTTTGATTTGAGAGTGAGAAGCTATATTGCGATACAACTTTCATTTCCAATTTTAGATTATGCAGATATAGTTTACCAAAACACTACTTCTTTCCGGCTTCATCCTCTTGATGTAGACTGTCTAACAGTATTTGTCCTTCTGTTTTGATCATGGTTTTCATGATTCTCACTACTTTAACCCTATTTTAAAAGAATGGTCTGAGTGTAAAAATCTTGGTAAATTGATTCCAAAAAAACTGCTAACATACTACATACATACAGACTACAACTGCTAACACACAATTAAATAAGCCTAATGCCCAAAGCGGAATTTCTGCCCAAAGCAGAAATGTCCAATTCCCATCAGCTCATCGGGTGCAGATGCAACAAAAAGCACAGAAAACAGAACACTTAAGGACAAAAGTTTTATTTTTTTAACTATGAACGTTTCTGCAGTGGTTTTTGTGTGTTCGCGATGAACTCAGGTATAATGATTGTTTACCTGCAGCTATCATATTTTGTTTTGTTCACGTTTATTTTTCTTTTTGTGAGTTTATGAGAATGAAAGGTGATAATACACTGAACCCTAATCTGCACTTGAAAATATGGTGGAGACATGCACTCCTTGTGACAGTCACAGGATGGAAGGTGGCATCTTATGAAGGCAGCAGCTTGGAGAAACAAATGTGGAAAACCCTATTTTCATCCTGCTGCTTTTGGGTTGATTCTCTTTTCACTCCAACAGTGCCTCTACAGGTTAGAGTCCACTTTAAAATGACAGAAAATAAATGTTTGTGTTTCTTAAAGTCTTCATCTGGTCCAGTAAAATACAATCAGTTTGACTGTTTGTCAGTAAGTCTCCAATTTGTCTTGAGGATAAACGACCTATGCTTGTACAGCACCTTTCAGCGTCAGAGCACTCCAAAACACTTTACACTACAGTTCATCATTCACACATTCACATGGTGATGGTGATGAGCATCAGTGGTACTCACTCCTGGTCCTGGAGGGCCGGTATCCAGCATGTTTTAATTTTAACTCACCTGATTTCAATCAGCAGGTGATTAACCGGCTTCTGAAGAGCCCGATGAGCTGCTCCACATGTGTTTGAACAGGGAAACAAGAAAAACATGCTGGATACCGGCGTTCCAGGACCAGGAGTGAGTACCAGTGAGCTGTAGCCTGGGTGCACTGATGGATGCTTACATGTGTTAGGGCTAGGGTTAGCTGTGATTAGATCACTGGCTAAGTTAAAGATTTGACTTGTTAGTGAACAGAAGATTTCAGAATAATGCCGAGTCATACGTTTCAGCTACTGCGACACTTAATGCTGAACTTTGGGACACAACACATAAATAAAAGGTTTTCTATATCCGTTAGTGTTGCCAGCAGATCCTCATTTGCATGAATGGAAACTCTAAAACCACAGAGGTCTCACCCCCACCCACCCCCACCCACATTGTTTCCATTTTAACCCTGGACATATACTCTGAATGTCTTTACAGCTGCCGGTTTATCGACACCCTCTCAACAGGAGCCTTTTTCCCTGATAGCAAACCGTAAGTCATTAACTCAGCTTCCAGAGTATTTTATACCACAAGAGCCTTCAATGCGTGGCTGATGAATAGGCAGGGAGGGCTCTTATCAGGGCCAGCTGTGAGAGTCAGTTATCAGCGGAGAATAATGGAAGCACAAGGAGATGAGTGGGACAGTCGGCCTTTTGCTCCACAGAAAAATTGTCCCACGGATTTCCAGTGTCCTGGAACCGCCGCGTATCTCCATCTTTGTCACTGTTGGCATTGTGAACCAATTTCCAAGCTGGTATCGGGAGCCAAGAATCTGTAATGCAAAAAAAAAAAAAGTCCAATAACTCCCAAAGCTGTCTGAAAGGGAAAAAAAAATCATCCCATTTTCTACTGCTGATTGGTTTTTTTTAATTATGTGACAGTATCTGACTTGCTGTCAGCGGGACTCATGTTGATGCACGATTTATTCTGAATGATGTGTTTATTTATGGAGCTTTATTGTCCAGCGTGATATTAACTTGAAGCAGCAGCATGAACTCTTAAAACAACCTCCCTGGAAACATCTTACGTAACAGACTAAAACCAGCACCAGAGACCATCAATCTAACATGCAGCTGATGCCAGCACTTCATTCCCCATAGGCACCCAGGCCCAATATATTTAAACTGTATATTTATGCTGTTATTACACTGTTTGAGTGTTTGCAGTAAATCTCAGAGATGTAATGTAAACAAGTGTGATGCAAATGTGGATAATTAATTTACTGAGCCCATTAATGTCAGTGTGGTGTGGAAGAAAAATGTAGCTTTCAGTGGATTTAACACTAACTGCCAAATTATGACTCTATTGCCAACGTGTTTCACTCAGCTTCTCATAGCAGAAAATGTTTTATCTGAAGCAGCTTCTTAATTTTTTACTCTTCCTTGCAAGCTGAGCTGAAATGTTATGGGTGAAAATACTGACTGCGCAAAAGCACATTTCATTAAGTTTTATCCATCCATTTTTTATCATTTTTCAAAGGTTGGGCTGTGGAAGAAACAGATCCAGGAGGAAAATCTGCACATCCCTCTCCTCAGCAGCACACTCCAGACGTTTCCTGGGGGGTTCCGATGTGTCCCCAGGCCAGAGTGGTTGGATAAACCCTGCAGCAAGTTTTGTATTCTCACCCAATCTCTAAGGCTGAAAACGACCACCTTAAATCTTCCAAAATCTACAAAAACCACCTCATTACATCTCTCTAACCCTAACCCAACATACCAAGATCCTTAAAGGGGAAATAAGTAAGATTTCTAAATTTTAATGGTAAAAAGATGGCCTGCATTTTAAATAGCACCTTTTAGGGTTTTATAACCCCTCAAAGTACTTTACAATACAAACAAACCCATGCACACACACATTCGCATGCTGGTGGTGATGACTTCTGATGTAGTCACAGCTGCACTGGGGGGGCGCTGGTAGAGGCGAGGCTGCCGAGCATTGGTGCCACTAGTCCTTTAGACCACCACCAGCAGGCAAGGCGACTTGAATGTATTGCCCAAGGACACAACGACTGAAACAGACGAGGCTCAAGCCTGCCACCCTCCAGTTATGAGGCAGGCACTTAGCTCCTAGGCCCACATCACAGTCTAATGTCTAAATCATGTTGGAAGAAGGTTCCATTTAAACCGGTTTCCTTCTCAGCTGGCTGGGTGGAGGCCAGTTTATCTCCTTTAAAAAAAGCCAAAGAGGGACGTAGTCTTTGTTTGCAATCTGTCGTCCCTCCTTGCTCCTTGATTCCAGAGTCAATCATATGTGAGTCCACAAGGTTGCCAAGTCTTCATGTACAAACACTGTTCCTGCATTTCTAACTCAACACTGGCCAACAAAAAGCAGCAATGTTGCAGAAAGAATGGAATCCGATAACAGGAGAAACTGCCCAAGAAACCACGGCATCTTTTTTGTTTTAGTCTGATATCAGGTAAAGGCTAGAGGCTAACACCGAGCTATCAATGCTAACAGGTCGAAAAATAATAATAGTCGGCTCTGAAAATATCTCAAGGTATTTTTTAATTGGCAAAATCTCGATGTTACAGTGAAATATATTTATCTCACCTTATTGAGTATATGACTCATCTTCACTTGTCATCTAGAATATTCTGGTGCTGATATGTACCCTACTGGAACAGAACCAGCTAAAACATTCCAGGCCAGTTTCACACAACTCGCTGGCTTTATGGCCTCTGGTTACTTTCTGCAAAGTTTAAACTCATCAGCTGAAACACACGTCATGATTCTGAGGTGATCGTGATTCTGAAAGCAAGAGTTGATATGTTGTGTTATAATCAGTGTTGGGAGTAACGCCGTTTAAGTATAACGGCGTTCTTTTATAGGTAAAGGAATAATCTAATTAATTACTTTTCCCACTGTTGCAACGCCGTTACCGTTACTGGGGACAGAAGGTTGTGCGTTACTATGTGCTTGTCGAACGTTGAGCAACAGTGTGAGGCTTTCTGACCGCCACACTTCAGCAGCAGCCAGGGAGAGAGAGGTGTCGGTAACACACTTACAAACACGATGATGATTGGCCGGGTGGGCGGAGACCCTCAGTGTTCTCACTGTCTCAGTCGCTGCCTGCTATAGACACAACAAAGCAATGACGGGAATAACGCCGTTTAAAATAACCGCGTTAATAAAAAATATTTCTTTCAGTAACGAGCAAACTAATTAATTACGTCTTCTTTTATCAAAACTTCGTTTTTGTTACTGATAAGGAAATGCGTGCGTTAAGCAGCGCGGTGTGTTGAAGCTGTCATCAGCTGATCAGGAGCTAAAGAGGTAGATGTTTTCATCCAAGAGCATCACGGCCTGTGAAGAACGAGGAAGACATGATGAATATCTACGGCTGCAGACCCCCCGCAGATTCGCTGCTACAGGTGGGAATCTGCAGCAGCGAATCTGCGGGTCTGCAGCCGTGCCCTTAGCGTGACAGCGGGATGTCCCGAAGGTCCGCTCACCTGTTCACGGCTCAGACGTCCTGATCTTCTGCCTTCATAGATCATCCAGCTGTAACCTGTTTCTGATCATGGCTTTAGCCCCGCTGTAACACTGATGCATCAGTCTCAAACGTCATGGAGCTCAGGTGTTATCAGAACTACCTGTGTGTGTTTACCACCCAGCTTCAGCTCTTCTGTGGTTGGGTCTGACCCAAGTTAGTAAATGTAAGTCCTCCATCAGATCTGTGCCTCTTCTAGTGTCATTTTAAAGGTTTTATTTATTTATTTAACCATTACTAGATTAGCAGCAACAGAAATGCTACTAAAAACACACAATTATGTGAAGCTGGAAAAATTAAATTACTGTGCAAAATGACATTTATTTCTGTAATTTAACTAGACTGAGAGACCATTTAAAGGCTCGGGAACCTTTACAGGTGTTTCTATTTACAATTTTAAATTTTAGCTGATTGGGGTCTTGTTAAATATCACACAGTGACCTTTTAATAGTCTAGATAAGTGTAATGTTCCTGTTAGTAGTTCCTCCTGTTAAGTGCTTATTTATTTAAATTATTCAGGTTTATAAAAAAACATTTGGACATACATTTTATTATGTTCCAGTCATTAGTCATTTATATTTTACTATTGTAGTGATTCTTGCATTCTTTAATGAAAAAAGTAACTAAGTAGTTATTTTTGTTGGTAATTAGTTACTTTTATGATCTTGTAACTCAGTGAGTTACTTTTTTGACAAAGTAATCAGTAACTATAACTAATTACTTTTTTAAAGTAACGTTCCCAACACTGATTATAATTATGGTATGGTATCACCAACAAGCATATGAGTTTACTTGTACAGCACATTCACACACAGCATGAGAAAGGACCAAAGTCCTTCCCATAAAATACATTACAATAAAGTAAAAACGGCTAAAACAAATAATACGATCAACAAATAAATATAATCACAGACATGGTCGGAAAGTCACAGGCCAAGGGCCAAATCATAAAAACGTGTTTTTAAACGAGATTTTAAAAAGACAAAAGATGGAGCCTGCCCAACCAACAACGGAAGTGCATTCCAAAGCATTGGGGCAGCCCGCATAACTGCTTGCTTCCCCCGTGCTTTATATCTCATCCGAGAGCAATAAGGGATCAGCGGTTTTCAGTGCTCGTCCAGGGACATAAGAACAAGCATCTCAGAGAGGTACGTTGGTGCCAGGCCGTTGAGGGCTTTAAACATGAAAATCAAACCTTAAAACGAACTCTAAAAGCAACAGGAAGCCAGTGAAGATGTCCAAGGACAGGAGTAATATGACCATGGTGGCTGGTGCTTGTCAGAAAGCTGGCAGCAGCATTCTGAACAACCTGAAGACGATTCAGAGCCGAGACAGAGGTGCCGATTAGGTGAGCATTGGCGTAGTCAAGGCAGAACGCGTGAATCGCTGATTCTAAGTGTCTCCTCTTCAGTTTTGGTTTCAGACGTTCTTCAACACAACTAGAAGAAGCATGATTTTACCACAGCATTTATTTGAGGAACCATTGAGAGACCAGTATCCAGTTTAACCCTAAGGCCAGTCACATGGTCTTTAAGATTGAGATCAGGAAAGTTCTGAGAGAGATTGGCATGGGAGATATTACGCAGATCAGATAAGATTGCCTCAGTGTTAGCCTCAGTGAGCTGCAAAAAGTTGGCAGCTAGCCAGGCCTTCACCATGGTCAAACACTCCGAAAGCATAGAAGAAGCTTTTGGTTTGTGCACTGCAACGTACAGCTGGCAATCAGCATACATGTGGTAGTTGAAACCAAAGTGATTCATTCGGTCGGACGGTCGGTCGGTCGGTCGGTCGGACGAATGGATGGATCATTTAATCATTTGAATAGTTTTAGACTGCAGAGATAACAAGTAGATGCTGCTGATACACTAAACACTAGGTATTCTGAACAGATGTTTTAGCATAGAAAAAAAAACTGATGAAACACTTGAGCCTTGTTGTGTTGAGGGATTTCACCTCCCAACCTTGCATTTAGAAGCAGACGAAAAATTCTTGGCAGCAAACATTTTCTCTTTAGAGCTCGGAGGGAAATACCTGTCGGGTTTGATGCTTGTTATCAGTGAACATGCTGTCAGTCAGGCACTATTGGCTGAGTCCAAACCTGACACGTTTCTAATGAAAATAATGGTTTGTGTTTCATGGCTCCAGAATCATTATGGCAGCTGTACAGCGCAAGAATTGGAGCACAAGCTTCTAATAAAAGCTGTCTAAATGCACCTCTAGCTTTACGATACAAAATGAGAGCCAGGTATTTATGTACAACATATGCTGCAGTTCATATAAATGAAATGAAAAGCTTTATTTGTCCCAGGGAAGGGAAATTAGAGTTTCAGTACACACAATTCAAAGATCAGACATACTGGGCAAGACACATGACAAGAAATGGTGACTGTGGTCATTCGCAACCGAGTCGCGCTACCTTCGTGCTGACTTTAAACCATGATTTTGTGTATGTTCCTTTTTATTGTGACGACTAAATCCTGTTTTGTGTTTTTTACCTTCCACCCTTGAGAACAGTGCTGCTAATTGACATCTAATGCTGTTAGACTTACGCTTTCTACAAGTTTGCTTAATAAACCTTCCTCTGGCTCTTGATTCAGTGGAGAAATCTACCAAGGCAGTGTATCTGAACAGCATTAATCATACCTCTGCTCTCCAGCAAGGAGGCTGTAAGTGATCACTTGGGTCAGGGAGGCAAAGAGGGCTGGGAGCTGGTCTATTATAAAGGGAACAGTCAGCTGTAGCCTGCAAATTATTGTGTGCACACAAATGCACATCGAGGACAGTTGCATGCACACTCACAAACAGGTGCCTTTTCCCCTCCTGCAAACTTGCTCACACAATGCATTGAGGTAATGGAGACTGGCTTCTGTCATCAGGGACCTGCTGATCTGTTGTTGCAGCCTCAGCAGCTCTTGCACGTGGCCTCAGAGCTGCAGCCTCTCTGAGGAGGAAAAAGAGGGGTGGAGGAAAGGCAGCAGCCACAGGCAGAGAGAACGCTGGATGTCCTCACAGTGAGGGCAGCCATGTTTCCACTCTGTGCTAAAATAGGAGTCTTTTGTTGTAAGCTGCATTCACAACAGGGTGACAAGGAATGGCTCGGTCCTTGATGTAATGACATCCTCCTCCTCAAAAAGTCTGGAGTTCAGGGCCCACTTAATCACAGGGACACAGTTACACACTCTACAGATGCAGCATTGCCCAACTCCAGCCTCATAAAGATGTTTCTGGCCAGAAGCCATCTTTACACTACTGTTGATTTAGCATTATTTAAATGGGACTCTGTGGTCATTTATGAGTGTTTCTGTCACCAGCAGCAGTAATTATTCACCACTCATGGTCAGGTCCAACAAGAATGTTTTAGAGTAAATGAATAGTTCAGATATTTACATAGAATATCTTTGGAAGGCAATGCTCCAAACAACCTCAGTATGGAGAAACTGAGATTAGTTTTGATCAAACAGAGAATCTAATCACTTGTCTGAGACGGCCGGCAGTTACAACATGATTTTACTATCCTAAGGCATTTCCAATGTCAAAGACTTTACAGCACTTCGCTAAAATTGTATTTTATACATCATTTTCACGTTACATCGCTCTTTTTTGTGGCAGAACTTGATTATCGTTAAGAATGTAGATTGGGAAATATTTATCCACTCAGCAAATTTGTGAAATATGAAATTTGTGGCACTGTGGATTTTTTGTGATTATAATCCATCCGGGCCAGCTGAAGATCACTTATCGAGTAGTTGCAACCAGCGTAGCTGCTGAAGAGAGCATGACAAATTTACATCAAAGTATGAAATTATTGGAATTTTTGTTGGAACAAAAACAAAAGGATGGAAAGTCTGGCATGTTTAAAAATACTATAAGTTGATCAGATCTAGGACACCCTATACCACCATGTGAAGGATTTCATCTTCGATGCACAGCTTTCTAACAGGCTGCAACACTTTGACCTATGCATCTGTTCTCACATGCTGCAGAGCTACAAAGACAAGGCAAAAATGTTCTCTGATGTTGAAAATGAGGTGCTAACACTCACAAATGACATTGAAATAAAGTCTAGTGCAACATCTGGAATGAGCCGAAACTTCTGGAACCTTTTGCCAAAGAAAATCATTCCACCCTTAAAAGATGTGTTTTTAACTTGACAGCCCTTTCTGGATTCATCTCTGTTTATGAAGATCATCAAACCAAAGTCCAGCTCTTTACCATGGCTGATGGGCACCTACTGGCCTGCAACCAGCTCCTACCAGGTTCTTCCCAGCGTCAGAGGTAGGAAGTGCATTGGGTTTTATTTCACTGTTTGCTGGTAAAACTGATGTCTAATTACATAGAAAATATTTCAATAAATTTTCATTTATAATTTATAATTTCTGTATCTTTATGCCAAGCTTTAGCAGATCAGAGGTGAATTTATTTGTAACTCCTCGGTTTAGATGTAATTAACTCATTCACTGCCATTGATGACTTAAGTTGTCATTTGCATTTTTTTTTTTTACTGTTTGGGCCTCGAAACGAGCCCCCACACCGTGAGAACAAAAATCCCAGCTCTAAAGCCAATCTTCATCCCCCTACGTCACACGTCACGTGATCAGGAAGCAGAAAATCCACGTGTTAGGAGATCGTTTTGGGCCGGTGCTGTAAAAAAATAAAAAAGAGAGGAGCAAACCGGAAAAGCTTCTGCCGATCACAATTCAACAACGGATTATGAAAGAATGGATAACACTCGAAACACGCAGATTCTTTCTGATGTAAGAGGTGAGTCTCCTCTTTGTTTTGGTAGTTTTGGCGTTGACATCATCCTAGCGCACAACGTTCTGTGACTTAAAAAAAACTGTGAAAACGCTGAAAAACACTGGCAGCGAATGGCAGTGAATGAGTTAAAGCTTGAAATTACAAATGCTTAGGGGCGTTTCTTTTTGACTGACAGCTAGCAGCACTAGCGCTAGCGACTTGCCTTCTGCTTGTCCAGGAAAGGCTTCAGCCTCAACCTCACAAAAAAGGTGTTACAGCCGGTTACAGCCTACAAGGCAGAGGGTAGCAGTCACTCAACCGTGGTTTACTGGTTGAAAACACCCAACAACCTCCATTTGCTTTGGTTAGCTCAGTTAGCTTGTGGCTACATCGTCTCAGAGTTTGATGGGTGTCATTTTTTCTACCCCACCCTCACAGCCCCATCCTCTGTTTGTATTTTCAGTGAGTGACGAGATGCGTGACTCGGCCAATGTGGCGTGATGGGTGCCGTGATGTCATGGAGGGTATGTCCGTAGTACAAACAGACACAAACATATCTGAAATTGTTTAAATTAGATCTGTTTGAGGACAGCATTGATCAGTTTGTTTTTACTCCATTTCGACTAGTTATCCGCTCATCAGGATGTAAACTATTTCTCTGAGCAGAAGCCATTCAGGAAGCTATCTTTACATGTTATTATTTATAACCTTCATGCATCCAGATTTAAAACCCCCTTTTAAAAGAAGAGTGATGAAGCTTTAGATGTAGCAGGAATGCCCTTCACCGCTCACAGGGCTGTAATCAGTATGCTTGTTTAAAATACACCGATTCGTTGTCAGTGTTAGATGCTTCAGAGCTCAAACACTCTCCTTGGTAATTAGTTTCAGGAAAAACAGAGCAGAAAAATCTGCAAGCTCATTCATCAGCCCCTGCTGTCTGTGGTTCTAGAAATCAACTGTCTGCTGATATCAGCTGAGGGAGAGCGATAGAGCTGACATCAGTGTGGGCTCTAACCCTAACCCTAACCCGAGGCTCTCAAACAGAAACAAAGAGGCTTCTGGGCTGTAAATATAAAACCATCAGTCATCATCAGCTGTGTTTACAGTAAGCCATGATTGTTTTCCTATGATATTTATCATGATATTTCTAAGTAACCAGTTCTTTTTCAACAAACAGAGTTCCAAGAAACAAGGTTTCTGTCTGGAGAAGATGAGGACATTACTATGCAACCACAAGGAAGGAGCTTACCAATGTATAATAAGATAATTGAGTCGTGTTAAGTACTGTGAGATCTAAGAAAGTCTTTGGAAACACTTTGTCGCATAGTGTGGCCCACAAAGGGAAAGAAAAGGAGATCTAAATAGAACTCATTTAAAAGGTTTGATTTCAAAAGATTCAGACGAACATTCATCACACATGCACCACGTCTCTAATCGTAGTGGCTTTGCATATGCACGGTTTATTCCTCATTACACTGAGAGAACTTCTTAAAGGCCCATTTTAAAGTCAGAACATTTCTGCGAGGAATGCCTGCAGCACTCCTGTAGCTGCTACTCTTGCTAGGACTGAATCTTCTGCATTATGTGTCAGACTGGCACTCTAATGGCTCAAGTATTTGTGCACGCCTAAGCACCTGCAAGTTTCTGAGTACAGCTAGTTGTACGCAGTTTCATAATAGCTGCAAAGGAATAAAGCTTTGTCTCATTATCCCATTAAAGTTTGGAGTTGGGCCAAAGGTTTGCTTTGCTGAAACACCCTGAGGGAGTTGAACTGACACATCACATTTAAGAAGGTTTTTGTTTGTTTTTCTTTCAAGGATAATTACATTTCCATGAAGACGCGTGTAACACAATAAACACATCACAGAGCATATTAGCTTGAGTGTATATGTCACAGAGATGGGGTTTTCTAGATCATTTAGGAGCAGTTACTGTCTCATCCCAGTCTGAAGAATCTGGAAGAAGTCAAACTAAACGTTCCATCACTCATTTGCATGTCTGCTTTATTTTTTAATAGCTGTTGATGTGGAAATGAGCTATGAGACCAGGATTATAAGAGCTTTTACTGGGTACTCTCAGCAACTTACACAGCCATGTTAACCGGGTAGCTCGAATGCGTGGTACATACGAACACCTCCCACGTCACAACTACGGTGTCTGTTAAAGTCCATCTGCAGCATAACTCAATCATTGGATCAACTGATCTACAATTGAGATTTGATCTCATCGTGTGTCTGATATTCTAGCATAAACAGCCTGATCTTCAGCAGCACCAGGTTTTCACGGAGTTATCGTGGCGGTATGGCGTTTCCTGTTTCCTGTTTTCAGTGTTGCACTACGTGTAGCTGTTTGGTGTTTGTGGCTTGCTAAAACTGATTTAATTTCTCTGTACTAGGACCATGACATAATGACGTAAAGTTTTTATTTGTTTTGTCTATTTTATGCTGCTGTATCTAGTTTGGTGATGTATTATTTGCACAGCACTTTGGTTGGCGTTGTCGCCATTTAAATGTGCTTTATGAATAAAGGATGATGATGATGATGATGATGATAATCATGCAGTAAGAAAAGTGAGAAAAAAATCATTGCATACATGCACAGCTTTGCAGCTTAGTGTATCACGTTCCGTTGAATGAAACAAAAGCTATTTAAAGGGGAAATTGCAGGTTATATTTTTTTTCAAATTCATATAAAATGCTGACCAAAAAATACTATTTGAAAAGCTTATTGTGGACATTTCATTTTAAAATACACAACAGCAGAGTTTTTCTAGTAAAAGGGGGCCTTTCTCAGCAAAGCTTCTAAAAATGCTCTTTTTTCTAAATCTGAACCTGACGTAACAAAGGGAGTTTGCTACGGGGGTACGGGGGCCACAACGAGGGGGCCCGAGGGCCGCACGTGGCCCGCGCCCCGCCTATTTAGGGCCACTGGTCTAAAGGAACTGCTCCCTATCTGTAGATTTTTGTCCATCTGTCAATCATCACTGCTGTATTTTTCTGACTCTTGTGGCTATAAATGTAAGCATATGATCTCCTTCTAGTTGAGAAGAGCACAAAACTCCTTGTTGCACACTGGAAGTGTCTCTATTCATCATCTTAAGCCTAGTCCACATGTAGCCGGGTTTTTTTTTTAAACGAATATCCGCCCCTCCAAAAACTTGCATCCACACCACCTCGTTTTAAAAAAAACTCTGTCCACACGTACCCGGATAAATACGTTGTTAAGGACATGCCAGACCTGTAGGCGGCAGTACTTCCCCCGTTCTTAACCTCGTCCTTCGTCTGTGGTCTTCCGCAAGGAGCAGTAATTCCGCTTGCAAAAACAAACAAGCAGAAAGCGCTTGGACAATTGATAAAACGAGCGCAGCTCTGAGGGCATCCATGCTGTCGGCTAGTGTAAACACAGGTCGCACACGTGATGTCAGCATTTTTTTGTCGTGGAAAGTGACGTTGCGGACCTTAAAACTCCGGTTTTGTCTGTCCACACGCACACACCCAAAACGGAGAAAACGCAGATCTTCACTTTGGCCGGAGTTTTTAAAAAGATCCGTTTTTGTGTGAAAAAACTCCGTTTTCGTGTGGATGACAGGCCAAAACGTAGAAAAATATCTACGTTTTGGCAGATCCCCGGCTACGTGTGGACAGGGCCTAAATCATCACCAGAAGCCATAATCTCCTTCATTCATTCATGTTTTTTAGACTCACAGACCTACAAGCTGCAGCTCTGGGAACTGTTATTGTTCAGGATAATCACTTAGTTCACAATTATTGAATGCATTTCTCATCTCCGTGTGAGTAGAGACTCACTGGTAGGAGCAGTAGAAACTCTCTGCTGTGTATCCTCCCACAGACACTGATTCACGTTTTGGTTTTAAGGAACACGGTTTCATGTGAATATTTTATAGGAACAGAGGTTGAGTGTGTCTAACTGTGATTTTAAACTTTAAAAACAGACAGCTAGAGGAGTTTTGAGTGAACAGCCATGCCAAAGAAAATGACTGAAATGAAAAGATGAAGGAGGGGAAAAAATATGTCTAAGTCAAAGAGCTTGACCACCTCAGCGTCTCAAAGTGACCCGTTTCTCTCTGCAGTCGGAGCGTGTCTCTGTGAAGAGGTGTGAATATACAGCAGTGAATGAATAAAAAGCAGGAGATAAGGGCTTATCTTGGAACTACAAAAGGAGCTAACTGCTGCGGACTCACTTGTGTTTTTTTTCCTACTTCCCCTTAAAACTCTTATTTGATTCAAGGCTAATATTCTCAGACAGTTCATATATTCTGAACTGAAATGATGGCTTTATTGTCCATAAAACCTTATCTGGGGTTCAAGAAGGCTTTACATGTTAAAGTTTCATTTGAAACGTTTTCATTTGCTGCATCTTTGGGTGTGACTCAGCTTGAATGTAAATGTATTTTCTACAGTTTGAGGACAACTATAGAGACATTATATTTCAAGTCAAGTCAATCTCTACTTATATAGCACACTTAAACGGCAACATTAGCCCAAAGTGCTGCACAACAGTAATGGTGGTAAAAACAGTTAAAAAACGTAACCCTTATATAACCTTTTAATTTTCTAATATTTATTGTGTTTGAGCACAAAAAAATGCAGATGCAAAACTTCCTATAGAATATTATATAATATTTCATAAAGTCACGATTTTAACCTTGGTGTGCAAAAAAATACAGACACAATACTTCCTCATATAGTATTTCATGAATTTTGTCCTTGACTTCAGTCCTCAGAAAAAATAAAAATATTTGTGTGTTCCTGAGATTTTAACTTTTTGTGTCCCCCTTAATTGTCAGGTGCATCATCATAAACACAAATGTAAACAAATGAAGAAATATAAACATTTGTGTGTTTTGTCCGGATGATTTGTTTTATGGGTGTATTTTCAACACATTGGCATGTCATAAATGGTCATACAAATATTTTCATTTAATTTTTTTTATTTGACAACGGTTAGTTATTTCACATAAGGAAAATGTGCAATCTAGTGGAAAACATTAAAAACTCTAAATTGAGTTAACTGCCCAGGGAGCCCAGGCAATGACTAGAAAAATAAAAGATTTACATGGGAGACAATGGCGCAAAATAATGCACTAAGGGCGGTAACGCTACAAAATTATTTCAGTGTTATATTAAATGGAGTAGGTGATTTTTTTTAATTATTATTGGTATTTCCCAAAAATATGCACATTCTCCCTAAAAAATATATAAATGGCAGTAGCATAGCCAAAATTATTCACACAAACATGTCTGTGCAAAAAAATGCACTTAGGAAATATAAGAGTTAAAAGCCAACAAAGCATTGTAAAGTGTTAAAGCCACAAGCAACTAAAACATTTTACGTAGCACAAGTAAAAAAATCATAACAATGAAAGATCACAGATTACTATTTCTAAATAAGAGATTTCTTAATTTGTTCTAAAATGGTAGAGAATACAAATGTGCTTTCAAACGTACTTTGAAAGAGGCCAGCGTATCAGCTGTCTTTACACCCAGGGACAGGCTGTTCCACAGGGTAGGAGCCATTACAGAGAAGGTTCTAGCACTCTTGGTTTTGAGTCGAGATCTGCATGTAGCTAGCAGAGGGAGATCAGCTGATCTAAGCACTCTGGAGAGGACATGCTGCTGAATAAGGTCGCTCAAGTACGGTGGAGCCTGTCCGTGCAGACATTTAAAAATCAGCAACAAAATCTTAAAATCAATCCTGAGCTTAACAGGAAGCCAATGGAGGTCAGCCAGTACAGGGGTGATACGGTCATCTTTTCTTGTCCCTGTCAGAAGGCAAGCTGCTGCATTTTGGACGTTCTGTGCGCGACCTAAAGTGGCCTGTGGTAAGTCAATGTATAATGAACCACAAAAGTCCAGCCGAGAGGATATCATGACACGAATAAATGTCTCAGAAAGATCATGAGGGACATAGGCCTTAATCCTACTGAGTACACAGTAAAAAATCCTGTGTCAATTTAACTCTAAGAGAGTTGAATTTAACTCCGTGTCAGATAACATTTGGTCCCACTCGAAAATAGAGTAAAATTTACTCTTTTATCAGTGTTACATTTTCAGTGTTAATTTTACTCAAATTTGTGTTAAAATTAACACTGCAATGTGTTAAAATAATTAACACTGTGGTTTATGAACACTTTTCAGAGTAAAATATGACACTTTGAAGAGTTAATTTAACTCCAAAATTAGATATAAAAAACAGTCTTTAGTGTCAAATTTAATTTCTCTATAGTGTTGATTTTTATTTCTCCAGTGTTGTTTTAAATATCTAGTTCATGTAGATCTATCAAATAAAAATAATCTCAGACAAAAGGTAACTTTGACAGCATTTATTCACAATGCAAAGATACTTTACATTCTCAAATGTATAACAGTTGTAATAGTTGCATAAAAAGTTGGGACATTGAAACCTACTGTCCATAATCACATTACTATTTGTAATCATACATTTTTGAATAATGCAATCACCACAGAAAACAATATGGAACAACAAAGAGAAGTGAGTCATTCACTCCATATGACATTTTTATATCAAAAGGCCTGGGATACAGCAGGTGGTCAGCATGAAACAAAACCAAATCTTGTGTTGTCCTGGCCACTTCATATGCATGGACATGTTCCTGAAAGCTAACTGTGCATAAAGGCACAGTTAGCAGAAACAGTTTCTCATGTATTATCAGAACTGACTCAATCTGATAAAATATCGGCATTTCAAAATCAACTTTGCCACAAATAACCAGATGAGGGCGGTAAATAAAGCCATTGTGTTTTGCCCAGTTGACTTTCATAACTTGAATACCATTTGGCACTTGCATTGACATGGCAATAACAGAGCCTCCTTTTATCATTTTCAAAGACACCATTTTCCCTGGACCAATGTCTAAACGATTAAAAGTAGAAGAAGATTGCCAAATGTATGCCATATGTCTCTGGTGTTTTTTGGCTAGAGTTTTGGTGATATTTTTAAATGATTTAAGCTGTTTTTTGAAAAAATTGTGCTTACCTTCAAAGCGCATGCACCAAGTATGAAGTACAGGTCCGATTTTCTGAATACAACGTGGATAATGGATGAGGAAATGGTGCTTTGGTAAAAGTTTCTTGTGTGGATACAAATTCTTGAACAGTTTGTGGTGATCCACAAATGACAGTTTCTTTTGCATGCTGCTGAACATCTTTAACTATCTCTTCCATGGAACCAACAACAGAGTTCACAATGCTTTGGCCTAAACCTGCAGCCTGTAGATCGGAAATTACACTTGCACAACTATTTACAAGGTTAGCTGAAGATAAACCTGACTCGGTCTCTAAACATTTAGATACTTGAAAATCAGTGGAATTACTTGTGTTAGGAACACTTTGACAAGATGAAACATTGGGTTCTTCAACTGAATTAAATGAATTGTCAACATGACACTTGTTTAGATGCTTTCTAAAACCAGAAAAACTACCAAAAGAACGTGAGCATCCCAATTGGCCACATTTAAGATAAAGAGTCCTGCCAGTGCAGAGACCATGGATTACTTTAAGGTGCTTAATAAGGCTGTTTGGTGTACCACGGTCCCTTTTGCAAAGAAAACACTTCATTGTTATGGCTCACCCGATTCTAGCGCAGCATTCTTGCTCGCAACTCTGCAACTCTGGGAGTTTGTTTTGTTTCTGCTACATCGATGTTGTAAACGGTTGTTTGGAGAAAAGTGAAAAAGTTGGTCAGGGCATGACTGTATGGCGTACCGAATACATAATGAGCTTTAAAGAGTTCATCAAGAGCTCCCACTGAACCAGTTGCCTTGCATGGAAGTGCATGCTTGTCGATCACAATGAAGAAGGTGTGGATCCTGCTTCTTGTAGTTCCCTGAGCTAGAAGGTAGGGCTGGCAGCTTTGGCTAATATGGTCTAGATGCTGTTGTACACTGGTTCCAGCCTAAGACAGAAAAATAATAGTATTTAGTGTCAAGACTGACAATAGATAAGGTAACTTCAAACTGGGCATTAAAGTGAGGTGATGGGAAGTATATTTTAAAAAAGCGCCCAGCATACCTTTAGGAATCTGATGAGGTGATCTGCGGCTTGAGATGCAGACATCTTTCCTGGCCTCTTTCGTCCTTGTGCAGAAGGTGGTAGCAGATGTAGCAGCAGCAAGATTGCAGACATGTCACTGTCCCAGCCTGTAAAAAAAGACATGCATCTGATTAACAAAATGTTACAAATAAATTAAATTGTCATAATTACCTTTATTACACACATACCATTTTCATCTTCAGCTGCTGACTCAGTGTTGTGCAGCAAGTGTAAGAGTTCTGGAGTGGGTACCAGTCTATGGCTTTCAACGATAACCTTCTCTTTGATAGAGGTGGGCCACTTCACCAAGAATTTGTTGGCAGTTTCCTCACCAAACAGAAGTCTGAAATCTTGTTCTATCTGCATTGCAAAAATAAAGGACAAAATAAATAAATAAAACCACTATCGGTGACACTTCATAATGTCCAGGATATTTCTGTTACAAAAACAATGTTTTACCAGTCCCGGTGTGTCCAAAAACAGTGGAAAGACTGAGAAGACATCTGTTGTCTTGTCATCGTTGACCAGTGAATTGCGATATGCAAATGTGGCTCTCATCTTCTCACGAATAGTGTCCTCATCAGCAGTGTGTTTCAAAACAGCAAGAGCTGCTTCCACATCCTCATTAGACTGCATTTTGTCAGCAGCTAAGGTGGATTGGCCATGGCCTGGCCCACCAACTTCAGAAAAAAATAAATACATGAGCTTGTGCCCACACATTTGACATTTTATTGCCATCATACTATAACTGATTTGTAAACTTACTTTTGGTAGATTTCTTTACTGATGCACCCTTCTCCTCAGCAGCTTTTCTTTGAATGGTCTTCAAGCGCCATGCAAGGTATCCTGACCCACTCTCTGGATCGTAATAGTGTTCCTATATAATAAAACACAAAGATACAGAATATGTTATCAGTATTTATACCATCAATATTTAGCTTAATGTTACGACCGTTTTGCTTACATATCCATGTTTTGAAAGGGGGTCTTCCAGATATGGAAACAAGGCAACAATTCCCTGTGCATACATCACTCTGACAGTTCGAGGGGGGGATGTTCTGATAAATAAGCACAGTGATGACTGTCACACATTTGATATCAAAATAAATATAGTAAATATGCTATTTTTAGCCTATATAAATTTACCCATGCTTTTCTGTCATCTCAGCAGCTAGAATGTTTATCATCTGTCTTCTGGTGGCATCTGTCAGAGATTTGGTTTTTGCGTACTCCTGCATGATGCGTTCACCACCAGGCTTTGTAGTTAGGATCTGTTTAATCAACTTAAAATGAAATGAAGAATGTAGTAATCAAAAACTGAGGTACACATATGAGTGTTAGATTTAACAGTAATGTATATTACTCACTGCCAGTGCCTCATAGTTTATGTGACATGGCTTTTTAGGCTGACTTCCTCCATCAGTTGCTGAATCTTCAGCAGGATCACACATGGTGAAGTTCAGAATAATAGTATCATCAGAAGATGCTGAAGATGATGTAGCCAATGGTGATAGAGAAGAACCTACAAGAAGTGGAAAAAAAACAAACAATAACAAAAAAATACAAAGACAAAAGTATATTAAATGTAACTGTGATGATCCAATCCAAACCTTTAGGTTAAAAATGAACACGACTTTAAATAGTCCTTACCAAGTTCTTCGTTACTCATCATGACTCGAAATGCTCCTGGGGACTCCTTCACTATTTCCTCAAAAACCTCAGCATCAATTTGGGTGTCAGACTGGTCATACACCTTCAGATCGAACAGTTTTTCTCCTGGTATGTCAAATTTTAGACACACTAAATAAGAGAAACAAAGGATAAAGTCTGATGTTATTTACAAACTGCTGACAGGTTAAAAATCAGGTGAATAGGTCAGTATAGTTGATTTTAATTAACAGCAGAGAAAATGATCAACTTCAGCAGTTCACACAATGTTTTATGATAAATTGTATAGATTCACCAAGTAAAATACTGTAATATTGTTTTATACTAACCTTCTTTCAGGAAGGCATCAAGCGTTAGGTCAGACAGTCTTACATACTTCTGCTCCCCACTAAATGAAACACGCAGCAGCATTTTCCTGTTAAAACAAAAGTAAAAAATAAAAAAAAAAAACATTAATTTCCCCTAATAGTGTAAAGTGCTTTAGATGAGATGCTTTATTTTAGAAAAAATAAATATACAAAGATAATTTCTATATCAATAATTAGATAAATGCTCCAGTAATAACAAAAGAAAAACATCAAGTCAGCTGCTGCAGCCTGAAATCTTAATTGTGTCTGATGCTCGTTTGTGATAGTGGTTAAACTGGTCGACTGTTGCCTTAAAAAGTCATCTCATAGCCACGCACGTCTCAATCCAGGATAGAAGGTTTATTCGGGTCCTGGGACATTTTGTCTTTGTGACTGGACTTAGCTTCGTTAGCCATTCCAGGATGCCTGCACCCTTGTGTGAGCTATGTGTGTCACACAAACAACGAGCAAAAATAGAGGTTCAGACATGGGGTTCCAAATTTGTCACATACGGTAAGATTTTTATAGGCGATGTAGGCATCAAAACTTTATAAATGCACTTATTTTATTGATGATGACAGTACTTTAAAAATACGTTTCGGCGTTTAAGAAGTTAAAATTCGACAAATAAATGGCTGTGTCGCAAGCAGGACGATGCGCAATTTACCCCGAGCACAGCCACACATCGACTACTCGGCTCGCTTTGTAGGCGTCTGCTGTAACGTAACTTCTTTCTGCTAATTAGTGTCACAATTTTACAACACACAAACTGTTGCACAAACACGACGGGCAAAACAAATAGTTATTATACATCATACTTTGGTAATGATCTTCTGTAAGAAAAACTAGCATTATTTAAGCGGACATTGCTACTTGCCGAGCCCGACAGACTTCCATCAGGTGGTATGGCCTGCTAGCTTCTATGCTAGCGGTGCTGCGCTGCTACTCGGAAAACTAACTCGAACGCTGCGGTCCAACGGTTCCATGTGCTCTGATAGGAGCATGATAGCTTTATCGCAAGTAAGCTAGCAACAACGTTAGCTAAGAATGCTAGCAATGGTGGGTCATATTATATATTTAATTTGACCTAACACTTATTTAATTGTTTAAACTAGTACAGATCATCGACATATAAATATGGTACAGATAAATGTTGCACGTCACAATATTCAGACACAGATAAGTTCAGTATAATGCTAAATTGCTAATATTTCAAAATTTAAAAGTTACTAGAACTTCGCCACAAATACCTGCCTTTATTTGGAGCGACTTCTAATGTTACACATATTTTACCTACAGTTTTTTAACTCCATTAACAACAAAATTAATAAAATAAGTCTAACTTATTGTATGGTGACTCATCTCTGTCCCAGTGACCACATTTGACTAAAGCAGCAGTCTGCAGTGTCCTTACTCCTTAATGACAATAGTTACATTACAAAACCTTAACTTGAACAATAATTTCAAAACCACATTAGTAATTTAGAAATGCTAAAATTGACTTACCTGACTGGCACCATGCACTCCAGAGCAAGTCCAGACTGGTTCAGACAAGCACCAAGCAGCTTTTAATGACTCTTTGGAAATAGGCGGGTAAATGAAATAAACTCTCTGTAGAGTAGAAATTAACTCTGCATGTCTGCAGATTTTAACACCGAATTTTAACTCTGCAGTTTGAGTTGATTTACTCTTCAAGTAGTTGTAAATACTCTATCTAGGTTAAAATTATTTTACACTGTGATTTTAACACCCAATTTTTTACTGTGTACCCTCAGCTGGAAGAAAATACTCCACCACTGCACTGACCTGATCTGAGAAAGTGAGAGCTGAGTTAAAAACAACCCCCAGATTCCTAACTGTGGGTAGACAGTAGGAGGACAGATCTCAAAGGCTGCTTTTATTGTTGAGCGGTGCAGCAGATGACCCAAAGACAATTATTTCAGTCTCTCTCTCATTCAGTCTGAGGAAATTTAAGTCAAACCAAGTCTGCAAATTTATATATATATATATATATATAAATTTGTATTTGATCCATAATATAATCCAGAGCACACACAAACTCTGATCAAGGTTGGATCCGTGTTTTAATTAGAAGTGAACACATTCCTCATCGCTCCAGTTTAACTGTTATCACTGATAAGATGATAAAAGCTTAAGGGGTCGTTTTCCTGCACTAAAGGTAAAAGCAGTGAGAAAGACGCTTTCACAGTACACCGTTAAGCACGTGTTCCCTTTTCACAATGAATTAAAAGCAGGTTGTTCAGCTGTGCCAGGCTGCGTTTTAATAGACCTTGAGCTGATGTTTAATACACCTCATGCACAGCGCAGTGTGGCTGTAATTTGCCTGCAGGGTGCTATTTCTCTGCCAGAGAGGTGGTGTGAATGGTGTACACTGAGAAATGGTGTATTACATGATTAGAAAACGTGTATTTTTTGACTCTTGTCAGCCCTGCTGCATTATTCGGTGTTTCCACTCAAGCATGAAAAGAACCCTGTGATGTTGGATTGCTGGATTGTGCACAGTTTAAAAAAGTCAATATTTCGCACAGTGGTAAAGTGTTTTAGATGTCCACAACCTCTAAGAATTTTTCTGTAATTCATGTGGGACCTCTTATAGTAAAGGTACAGAATTGTTTTCTTTTTCTCCAGATATTTGTGGAAGGGTCATAGAGGTGAGATGAGTTTATGCAGGTAAAATAATTGGGTGAGGTGCCACTATTCAGCCACAGTAATGTTCAGCTGGTGTACTGTAAAGTATTAGAAATGATGTCTGTATTTTATGTCTCATTTATAAACATGGTAGGCATGCGAGAATATAAACGTTTCGTTTATTTAGGATCAGATGTTGGTTATGAGATGAGTCATGGTGCATTTAAAACACTCAGACAGCTCTACTGTGTCTCATGCTAGATCTTTTACAAAATGTCAGACCGTAAATTGGTTTGACCCACAAACGCAGATGAGAAGACAAACATTTTTGAAAAAAGACATTTAAATGTCTTCATTAAATCTAAGCGGAGGAACAATGAAACCAGAACGGGTAACAGGACGATGGAACAACGCTTAAGAGAAACTGGACTTCACCAGATGGGTGTGTGAAAAGCAGAGAGACTGAGCTAAAGTCTCATCAGTCATCATCACACACAGGTGGCTCCTCATGGGGAGCGGTGAGCTGCAGCAGTGGCTGCGCTCAGGAACTATAAACCATGGCGTAAGGAAAATTAAACACCGTACAACATCTAAACCCAACGCACAGACACTAAATACATCATAAAGCTCCAAAGTGGCTGAAATTCATTGTTTCTAAAACAGCGTGAGGTTATGAAAAGTCTTAGACTGGCTTAAGATGAAAAATCACAGCTGGGCCTCCAATCCCATCAAAACCATTCAAGTTGGTCAGATTTCAGATTCAAATCCAGTTTCACACAGCTTAGTTTGGTCATTTATAGTACAATAAAATCAGATTTGTTCGTCTGAAACCAGCTGAAGGAAACTGGCAGATTAAATCTCATCTTCTCTTAGATTAAGGCTCTCATCCTGAACATCATGGGCCAAAAGCGATGAGGAAGAGGCTGCTTTGAACTGGACTAGTTTAGGATCATCTGACTCACTTGGACATTTGGACTTCCTCACTCTAATATTTCACAGGCATGATTATCAGTTCTTACCTCAGTCTGTTGCTGTAAGCTATTTTGGGTTTTAATTTATTGAAAACATGGAAGTTTCTTTTGAGCGTGGTCACTAACTGAGTCAATAAAAACTAATGTTGGTAGATACGTTTTTTTAAATTCTTAGAAAGTAAAAGCAGATGTTCATTTACAGTTGAATAACTTTACAATCAACTAGTTAAAGATGTCAGCCAAAGACATTTAGCATTGAAAAACACACAAAATGATTCTACAAGATCTACCAGTATAACCTGTTGGTGTCCACCCAGTTGGTGGACGTTTAGCAAAGAATCTCATTACTCACTTTATGTACCACCAAATCACAACATGAGTCATTTCAAAACATTTCATAAAGTAAACATTCCAATAGAGTTCAGTTCATTAAGCCCATTAGTAAAAGGTTCCTATGTAAGGAAACCCAGAAGCAAGCATGTAGCGACAGTGGCGAGAAAAACTCCCTTTTAACAGGAAGAAACCTCCATCAGAACCTGGATCAGTGTGAGATCAGTGTGCACTAATTAGAACGAGACCTTTGGATGCTCGTCTACAAATGAATGAAATGTACAGTCTGTACAATCCAAGATGGCCACCACAGCTAAGTGACATTAGAAAACTTAGAATTGGTAAAAACTTTGAGATGATGTTTTATGTAGTAGTAGGTGATAAGGAGTCGTACCGTTTACACTGAGTGCTAACTGACTGCATTATGTGTAAAGTCACACATTATCTGATTTTCAAGATTTGATCAACTTGCCATCTTCTTTAGTCTTTGGGGGATTATTATTTATTTATTTATTTTGTCTTGGTGGCTGCTGCAGATAGCAGATGTCTGCACATGGCTACCCCATAGAGCAGGGGTCCTCGATTATAATGGTCCGAGAGCAACTCAAAAGAAAGACCCAGAAGCAAGAGGTCGGGGTGGGGGGAGGAGGGTGTGCACGTGGGGTTTGGGGGCCACAACACGGCCCGCCTATTGAGGACCACTGCCACAGAGCATAAATGTTACGCTAGAGCCCTTTTCAGATAGGCATTCTGGAATATGTGTGGACAATTCAGTCAGTTTTTTAACCGGAACTGTGTTTTCAGACACACCACTTTTGTACCGGAACTTGTCCTTTCGGCAGCCTTCACACAGCAGGGAAAAGCTCCAGATGTCTGGGGGGGGGGGGGGGGGGGGGGGACATAGTGCGGCGGGCGTACATGCGTCATTTACCCAAACAAAGCCATTCAGAAGAGACAGAATTCCTCCCACTGATCGGACTTATGTTAAGCATAATTCTGCACACACGAAGATGCATAAGAGACCAGGATGATGAAGCTCAATGGTTAAAAGGAATCATAGAAGCGGTGTGATGGGCTCCGTCGCGCGTCTAGACGGTACTGTAGGAGGCGAGCTGCCATGGTTTGTCGCATGCTACAGGAGCGAGCTATCTAGGTGCGCACAGCGTCCCCCGGTCCCCTCCTCCTCCCCCTCCTCCCTGTCCGGAACTCGACCTCACCAGTCTGAAGCAGCCACCTTGTCCGTAACAAGTCCGGACCTGTTACTAGGGCTTCGTCCGGTTTAATTACGGAAAACGTTATCCGGATGTTTGTATTCAGACACAAAGGTCTTAGGGACAGAGTCCGGAACATTTCCGTTTTTCATGGCCTGTCTGAAGGGGGCTTAAGTGTGCTATTGCAGTGTTTTAATTGGATGATCTGAGCGTGGAGCCAAGATTTTTGTGCCCCATGGCTGTCTACTGAAGGTTATGCATCTCTAGTTTTTCCAGAGGATTTAAGCTACTAATCACTTCTGTATTCTGGCAAACGCATCTTTGTTACTAAATTGGTCTTTTATAAAATATCACTCAAAAACAATGTTTTCCTACTGAAAATCTACCTTGAGTATGAGCTCCACCATGAAGTTTGATGGGGCCAGCCCACTGGCCCCTAATGCAGATGCTTTTATTTAGCATGTAACAGTAATTTTGGTTTGTAGAACGGCTTCACACTCTCAAAACCATGCCTTATCCTAAATAATGTACCTTTCCAGTTTTATTCATTTTAAACCTTCTAGATTGACGATATCAGAAGCTGTTGATCAAAAACAACGTAAACAACCTTTCCTTTGGTTTGTATTCTCTTCTGCGTAACGTGGACAAAAGTTCTAGCAGCATAACGCTGCTATGAAATGCACTTTGTGTCAGAACTGGCTGAGTTTACTTCATGGTTGACAGTATTAAGTCACTATTAGTCAGTGATGATAGAGAACCACTGTCTGAACACAGCTGTAGGCACTTCAGCGGACTTGGAGAGTCGGATGCTTCATTTAATGACTTTCCAGGCTCTGACATAAGTAATGTGTATTTTATGAGAAGTGGTATATTAAAGTGGTCTGCGTCCAAACGTATTTACAGACAAATCACTGCAGAAACTCTACAAATGTCAAACCGCTGCCAAAATGTTTCTACAAACACCACATCACATCATTAGGACGTCATTTCAAAGGGGAAAGAGAGGATTTCAATAACGTATTTAACGAGACTTTTACCTTCAGATCTTCAGGCTCGCTTTACATTCTAGACATTTACATCTAATTATGTAGTTACATAGCAACAACAGCTGTTGTGTTTTTTTCGTCGCTGCTCACAGATGATCTTTGCATTCAAACAAACACAAACAAATCATCTAATTGCATAAAACGAAAAAGAAAGAGAGAGTGCTAATTCCTGGCGGGAATGCAGAGTTGCACCCTGAGGATGGTGCATACTTGTTTTTGGCACTGGGGGGATGCAGAGCAGCTGTCAAATCCTCTGCACTGGCCTGATTGTAAATATTAAGAGTTAATTCCCTCTGGAAAAGGCAGCTGTAGACCATGTGAACTGCTCTTAATCACAGCTAAATCTCACCGTCAAGATTCTTCACTTGCCTTGTTCAAATTGCAGCACCCCAGCCACAAATATTCATGGGTTGCAAGCGCTCATAGACACACAATTAAAGTTGAGATTGACTGCTTAATTTCGTTGGCAGGCAACAGCAGGCAGTGCTCCAACTCTTGGGTGTGTTTTAAAGAAACGCATTCAGACAGAAGCACAGATGTTTGGAGTGGTGAATTTATGATGTGTGATTTAATTAGCCGCCTCTTAAAAAGGAGGAAGATAACACACCAGGGTAGGAGGGAACGGAAAGCGGTGAGATACTCGGAGGGATGAAAGTCCAATGTGTCAGCATTTTATCACAGCTGAGTAGCTGGAGGTTCAAGGGTCAATTCCATTTTGTTTCCAGCCACTCTCACCTTGTCATACTGACAGAGCTATCAGCATTGACTAAATCAGCCATCTGCCAATGCTGCAGAAGCTCTGAAACGGCCGATGGAACCACCAAACCTGCAGCAACAGACGTATAGAATATTTGCCACATGGTAAATCACAAACAGTTGCATTTTAAAACATTTTCATCGGTGCTCTGCAGAGACAGACAGACAGATCTTTGCACAGCTCTGAATATGTTCTGTATTCTTTGAGTGCTGCACATTCTAGTCAATGGTTTTGGTTAGATTTAGTTTTTCTTACTTTTGTTTGACCTTTGCTTGTCTTGTTTACCTGGCAGAGATTTCACGCAAACTGAGAAAAGATTCAAAGCTATGAGTGCATGCTTCAGTGGTTTGTTACAATTTTTTTTTCTTTTAAACAAGCCACGTTTGATCCAGAATTACCCTTTCACAACCCTAAAACATTGAAATTTTTTCCTCCTCTTGCTTTTGGCTTTGCTCTGAAACACTTCTGGACATTTACAGTGAAAAAACATTGTTGTTGTTGAATGTAATTTAATCAGTGCTCCAATCGCCTGACTGACTTTATGTTCAGATTTCTAAAAACTAAAAGTTACACGTTAAATTTTCTACTTCTCTATCAGTTTAAAATATGCTTATTTTGCTGGTTTGGTAAAGTCATAATTAACCGATCAGCCTTAAAGACAGCAATCTGTGTTTCATTATTCACAATCATGATCCGTCTGAATGAAAATAATGAATTATGATGTCACCAAGCTCAGGGCGAAGGAGAGGAGGAACTTAGCAACCATTTTCATGTGGCACAACGTTGTAATGGTGAAACCACAACATTCTGTAGCAGATCAGAACCCGTCTCCTTCTATGTTCTGTGCCCCTCAGATGGTGTCACACATTTTATTCTGCATCACACACAAAGTTTCCCAGCAAGAGATATCCTCACATAAATGAATACTTAACCCATGTGCACCACATGGAAACGGTTGAAGGCTGAGATGTTTGTAGCTTCTGTAAGCGGCAGGTTTATTAACATTTATCCAGCTCCACAGTTGTCATGGCAGCTGAACCGAGGCAGGAATGCACATCAACATACTGGACGGAGAGGAAAATTGGGGGAAACAATATAATTTAGCTGGTTTGAGTTTTAATTTGTTCTTCATTCAGCCTCATTAGAGTCACTCTAGTTAAACACGACTGGCAGAAGGAAATGAGACTGCTTGGAAACACCCGAATCTACTAAGTTTGACGAAAGCTTTTCTTGTCAAAAACACTTTTTAGTTAAGCGGTTACAATGTTGTTTCCTGGTATAAAACTGTATGTTTCTTTAAATCACTATTTAAACGTTAAAACACCTCAGTTCCTTCATGAAGAACAGAAATGTGTGGAAGGGAGTTGGAGGGAGAGAGCTGTGAGAGTAGGCTGAGAGGTCTGTTATTCTGGAAGGGCTTGTGAGGGGAGGACCAGCTGGGAATGAAGTGAAATGACAGGGTGGGATTAAAAGGGAGGTGGTGCCATTGAAAAGCAAGCCGAGCCAGAGAACCAAGCTGACACTTGAACACAGCCAGCTGACACGAGCAGCCAGCCCTGATGCAGTCCTGCACAGGCTGTCTACCCCCACAAACCTGCTCCCGAGCTCTGCTCTGCTTCATTGGCTGTAACTGTAGAGACAAATGATGCTCTAGAAAGCGAGTAGCGGTCCAGGCACCATCAGTTATGGTAAAGGTCATGGTTTGGGTTTCAACGTAGGAGTCAGCTTTTTTTCCACAGCAGACCTCAGTGGTTGTGTATTTGTAACTACTTATTTTAGCGTTGTGAGTTAGTGACGCACCAAAGCAGCTGAACCAACTGCATTTCTGATGCCTATCTGCTTTTTTAATGCTTATTAAATAATAAAATAATTTTCTTAATTAGTTTCATTAAACTGCATAACTGTCATTTGTAGTTTTCTATCAGAGTTGAAAAGTAATCAGGAAACACAAAAGTAATATTCTTACTTTTAAACTAAACCCTGCAGGTTAAATAATGTCTTTCTGCACCCTGGAGCGATAAAAATAACCTGCGATCTAAAGCTTTGACAGACGGCGCTGTGGAGTGCACTTCCTGTTACAACAGGATGTTGAGGCATTGCTTGCATGTAAAACACCTATGATGGTTTGTTTTGATTTCATCTGAATGCACAGTGACTGAGCCATCTAAAAAAGACATTACTGAGGTGTTTGCTCTTGTTATGGTCGAGGCTTCCTGCTTTGTTGTACTTTTTCTATCTACACTGAGGTGACACGCGCTGCTTCATCGTGGCTGCAGGAGCTGAAGCTGGGATAGTCCCAACCTACCACCCCTCCTAGTGGATACGTATGTTGTGCTGTCTGAAGTCTGTTGCATATCTCTGTCTGAGGTGGGTTTTTTGCAGAGCAAAGCTGCCCTCCTGGTGGAGGGTAACTCTGAAGTGCCTCTTTTTTTCCCTCCACCTGAACCAATCCTCGTGTTACCCCTTATCTCTATTAAGGTAGCGCGACTCAGGGTTGCGAATGACCACAGTCATCAATTCTTGTCATGTGTCTTGCCCATGTATGTCTGATCTCTGAATTGTGTGTACTGGAACTCTAATTTCCCTCTGGGATCAATAAAGTATCTTTGATTTGATTTGATTTTGTGTCTGGCTCTGTGAAAGTTTGGTTGTTGCTCATTTTTTGTTTGAAATCATTTTGTTTTCTTCTATTTCCTGATTTGTTTCGATTAATCTTGCATTTTGCAAACACACACACACAACACACACACACACACACACACACACACACACACAACACACACACACACACCACCTCATAATTGCTAATCACACCACCTGTGAAGCATCAGCTGTTATCCTCCCTCAGTATAATTACTCCCATTGCTCTTTTTCCAGATCTTTGTTGTTCCTCTGGTGCACTTTAATGTTTCTATTTCTCAGATTTAGGTTTTTTTCTGTTGGGTTTAGTTATTTTGTGCCACATTCCTCAGCGACACTTTGAAATAAAAGTTTCATTTACACACCGCCTGTCTTCGCAGCAGTGTGGCTGCTGGAGGATCACTGACGGTTTATGATGGTCAGAGGACTCATCTCGTACTAAATGAATCCGGCAACAATGTCTCCTAAACATGACACCATCAGCTGAAGGAGCAGAAACCCCATCTGTGAGAGGCAATAAACCCCGGTGGGGGGGATGAGAGCTGGGTCACAGGTCAACAGTTCATCACAAGCTCACCACAGATACACAAAACAACCATATACACTCTCGACTGAGGTTTATTTACAATCTACAAATCAGCAGACAAATATGTTGGAGGAAGAAAGCCAACATTTTGAAGATGGAGGTGGATTTGGCATTTTAATTATGAAATGTGCTGCAGCGGAGGCAAATTGATGATTTTATCTGTTATGACCAGGAAGATGTAATATTCTATATAAATATAAAATATTAACCTGCGAGGTCTTTATTGTAATTATTCAGAAGAATCTAGGATTTAAATCAGAAGATCTAGGTTCTTTGCTTTTTCAGTGATCAACCACACTTCGTGTTACTTCAAGAAAGAGTCAAGTTTATAAAAGTAAGAATTTATTTTACAAACAATTTAAAACATGACAAATTGGTTAACTATTATTTACTGTGAATGGATAGAGCCGAAGGTAATGTCTGAAACCTATGTGTGGATGCGAGATCAGTCCGAGCTTCCTTATCAAAAGGAATCAGATCAGGGTTTAACTTCGCCGTGCTTGTTATTGTGTGGAGCAGGTGTGAGGACCTTGTCGTCACAACATGGTGAACACATTGCAGGTTCTATTCATCCATTCAGTGAGCACAGATTAATGAAGCATTTCATTATGCTATAATTATTATAAGTAGTAATAAACAAATGTTTATTTAATGATTAGCTTATAAGTCATAGAAGGAGTTTATAATCATTCTTGAATTTAGCAATTAATTCAAGCCGGAGTTGTTCTTCTGGAGGCAGACAGATGGGACCTTGGGAAGAAAGTTATTTCAGTCTTCAGTCTTTCGGATTTGCAGAGTCTGAATCCCAGCTGGTGTGAAGGCTCATTTAAAGGGAACACATGCGATGTTGTGTCTCCTTTCTGACCAGATGTTGAATAGATGGTGAAAGGTCAGGCTGTACCTAAGCTGACCATTGCTGGATGCTACAGTGCCAAAGGCCGAGGAAATGTTTTGGTTACAAATCTTAGTTGATGGAAATTCTGCCGTTTCATCCATAACCTCTGTGCACATCAGGTATTGTAGTTTCACCTCAGAGCTAAATCCTTCTTTCCTACATGAGGGCTGGAGTAACTGGCGTGAGCAGATCTGTGCTGTCTCACCCTGACCCCTTCTTTACACCAGACGTGAAAACGGCGTTTTACCCGTGAGCTCCCTCCCAACTGGGAGCATTTCACTTCTGTACATCTGTTCTGTGTAACTTCATTAATTATTATTCTGCTGTTTTTTTTACACAGCAAAAAATTGTTGTTTACCTTGAAGCTGACATGTTTCAGCTAGCGACTCCAGCCATCGTTAGAGCTCGCTGGTGTTGGTGGCGTCACTTCCGTTTGCAAAACCATACATGACAGTCAGAAAAAGATTGGTTTACCCAAAAGACAAGATATCAGCAGATAAAAAATGTGGAGTCATATACCAAATGCCACGCTAACCGGACACCAACTCAACATATAAACAATAGAACATGAAAGAGAGTGTGAGAGGGAAACAAGTGGAAGACACACAAGAGCAGCCAAACAAAAAGCAGAAAGTACAATAAAGAAATCAGCCGTAACAGACTGCTGCACAAGAGAAAACCACATAATGGACTGGGACAACACACGGATCATGAACACAGAACAACAAAAATACAAAAGATGGATCAAGGAAGTGATAGAAATAAAGAGAATTGGACACAAAACCACGAACAGAGACGATAGAGTATTCACGCTGGATCACGCGTGGGACAGTGTCATCAGCAACACCACGTGTGATTTCAGAACTCCACACAACACCAAACACGGAGAAAGGCAGCTGCATTTATCCAAAAGGGCTGTGGTTTGTTTTTTGTTCTGTTCTTTCTGCATCCACTACAGGGGTTTCGCAGGAAATTACGTAGGACTATCTGCAAGTGTAGCCTCCAGGGATAGCCAGTTTTCCACCTACAGTCTGACCTCTTCAGTATCTGGCCACTTGGAGACATGAGTCTTAACTGGTGCTTTTAATCTGCAAGAAAGATACTGTTTCTTGGCCAAGGTCCCTCGCAAGCTCATTCTTATCTAAGACTGGGTTTTATTCACAGAACAAGACGGATGAACAATATGAGTAACTAGTCATATAATGAAATGGACAATATGGTTAAATGAAATGTTTTGATTAATCTGTGCTTAAATTAGTGAAGTTGAAACCAAATTTCTTGGAGTCATGTTCGATGAGAGTCTCACGTGGAAATCACATGTAGGTTATATAAAAGGGAAAATCGCCAAAGCCATAGGTGTATTATATAGAGTCAAGTTTCTGCTAAATTTGTCGGGGTTGTTAACTTTGTATCACTCACTGATTGAACCATAATTATTTTATTGTTTAGAAATTTGGGGAGCCACTTGCAAAACTTTTACACAACTGTTGTTCATTTAGCAAAAAAAGAGCATTGAGAATCATTAATAACAGTAACTATAGAGATCACACTAATCAATTATTCATTAGATACAAAATACTGAAATTTCCTGACTTGGTAGAGTGGAAAATATTGCAAATGATGTACAGAGCGAATACGAGTAATCTACCAAATAATATTCAGAAAATGTTTCATAAGAGAGTAAGTGGGTGCATGTTAAAAGGAACTGATGTCTTTAAGAAACCTAGATTCAGAACCAAAGTGAAGGAATGTAATATTTCTGTAAATGGTGTAAGATTGTGGAAAGCCATTAACAAGGAATTTAAAGAATCAACTACACTTGCTATATTTAAAAAATGTATAAAATCTAATGTATTCAGTAATTATGAAAAGGAGAATTATAATGTCAAAGATTAGACATGAAAATATTAGAAAGTGACTGAAGTTATATTGTGTTTGTTTGGCGGATAATTTTATTTCGTAAAAAGTGGCAGAAATCATAAGATTTCTTCTTCTATCTGCTCCTTTTCATTCAAATGTTTTTTTTCAATATGTCAATGTATGTTGTATTTGTTTGTGTTTATTTTCTACATTTTGAATGAAATAAAAGATTTAAAAAAAAAAATATATATATATATATATATATATACACACACACACATATATATATATATGTATATATATGTATATATATATATATATATATATATATATATATATACACACATATATATTATTATTACATTGAAAGATTAATAAGGATGAAATGAAATATATGACCCATATATTTAATCAGCGCACTGACTTGACAAGACACACTCACCATATCTGCATGACACAAGTTAGAATTAACATGATTGCACATAGATATTTTCTTATCCACAAAATCAGCATCTTCATATCTGAGGGAGGTGAGCATCTGAGTTTGTTGGCAAAACCCCTTTACAGGGCAAGTTCTGATTTATCAGTAAACCAAAATAGGGCCATTATTTAAACAGCATCACTTCCTGAGTGATTTCAGTTGAGCCTAACTCTGACTGGCCATCGGAGGGAAACTCTGCTCCCATCGCATCTTTTGACAAGCTGTCAAAACCTGTTGCACGCTACAACTGACCACAAACGGTTCCTTTAGAACAAAGCTGAACCAGCTTCGACTCCTTAAGAGTCCTCCATAGATGCAAATAACTACCTGTCGTGACCTGGAGACATCTCGAGACCGGTCTAGTCGGCACTGCGGTTTCTTCTACGGACTTCGGTACCTTTGGGGTCCCCGGACTTACTGACATTCCGGATCTACCACGGGGGTCTTCAAAGGGTACGTAAAATTGACAGATTGTGTCTGATGTGGTTTTATAAACCATCAGTTCTCAAACTCAAAATTTAACGATAGTGTTCCTTTGCTTTTGGGACGTGTCCAAAACGTCACACTTTGCTGCTGGTGGAAAGGAACTTGTCCACTATAATGGCGGATATTTGCCATTTATGCTTTGACGTACGGTGGAAAGAAGGGTTGAAACCTAACAGACCTGCAGCTTCTGGTACTTCCAAGTTTTCACATAGAAATATTCATATCTGAACTGGAAGCCTCAGCTCACAATGCCAGCTGTATTCAAATCAGGTCAGTTCAACTCCCCGTAATAATTGTTTAATCCTGACTGTTTCAAAAATTAGGCTAATCCGGTGGAGTCCGAGCTCACATGTTAAACAAGTGCACCTCATGTTGCTTTATTCTGCATCAGGATTGCTTTCACCTTTTGTTTCAAGGGTTCTCACTTAAAATAATACACAAAAATCTAGAAACAGACAGAGCTGAGAACGTCTGATTGAACAGTGATGGATCATGCTAGACTTTAAACACAGATCTGATGATAGAAGTCATTTTTGTAGTGCATACATATTTTATTAATAATGAGATGTGTTATGTTTTAAAACAATGTAATAGCTTTGTGATCGATAAAAAACATGATTATGACGTTTTTTGCAAAAAATCCCTCACACATAAAACAATTTTAGCTGTTTCAGTACCTTCCAGAATGAGCCGTTTCAGGACTCTACCACTTTAAGGGAAAATATGCTGGACCTGGCCATGCCCACCCCATCCTGCTCAGGCTGCTATAAGCTGAGAAGCTCCAACAACAGGGAGGGGCTTGGAGAAGAGCTGCTACTTCTTAGCTTGTGATATACCTGAAATAAAACCAGGTACACACATAAAAAGCTAAATACAAATCCACCAGACAATGCTGCTACTCGTAGTTTAGCAGTAATTTCAGTACAGTCTGTGTTGTTTACACAGCAGCTGTTTGTCTGAGGTTTACTTTGAATGGGCAATAATCTTGTATTTGTGCCTCTATCACAGATGCCGTTGTCGGTACCAGATCAGCTCGGGGTCCTGTGTCTGCAAATTACGTCACAGTAAATGATTGGCTGAACATAAAACTTACGGATGTAACGATTCAATGTTCGTAAATTGGTTAGAACAAATTTACGGTTGTAGTCCTGTAGTCCAAAAATCAACACTTCTCAAAGAAAATGTGTTTGAATTTCCAAAGAAAATGTAAAAAAAAAAAAAAACAAGATATTAACTGGTAAACAGTGACCCTCAGAAGCTATTAATTTTAATTAAATAGGGCAAAATTAAATCTAGCAACTTTATTGAAAAGACACCAAGCAACATTTTGAATGAATGAATTAATGTATTTACAGAACAACTAAGGAAATATACAGAGGAACTCCACATTAATACAAACAGATATGGCTTCACATAGAAGAACTGTTGTTTGGGCAGTCTGATGTTGGTTTTATGTTGTTTCACATTCTTTACAAAACAAAGACAATATGGTGTTTTATTAACTCATTCACTGCCAGCCGTTTCCTGATCGCTAATGGCCTTCACTGCCAGCGTTTCTCACCGTTTTTACTGTTTTTTTAAGAGTCACAGAACGTTGCGCGCTAGGACTATGTCGATGCCAAAACAAAGCAGAGACTCACCTCTTACATCAGGAAGAATCCGTGTGTTTCGAGCGTTATCCGTTCTTTCATAATCCGTTGTTGAATTGTGATCGGCAGACGCTTTTCCGGTTCGCGCCTCACTTTTTTTTTACAGGAACGGCCCAAAACGATCTCCTAATACATGGATGGTCTGCTTCCTGATCATGTGACGTGTGACGTATGCGGATAAAGATCGGCTTCAGGGCTGAGATGTTTGTTCGCTCAGCGCGGGGGCTCGTTCAGATGCTCAAACTGTAAAAAAAATGCAAATGACGACTTTAGTCGTCAATGGCAGTGAACGAGTTAACAAATTACAATTATAAAGAAAACATTTAGGCGGTAACAAACAAGAATTTATTAACACAACTGTTGATGTTTTTCCAAAACTCAAGTGTGAAAGTCCAGTGGATTTGTCATAGTGTGACGTCATCAGCAGGCGCAGGACCCCGAGCAGATCTGGTACAGACGCTGTTACCATGGTGACCTCAATGATCCTCAGACAAAAGTGGTTTCTCTCTCATAGATGTGCTCCCCTTTTAAAACAGCATTTTTCCACAAACGCTTAATTTTATTTTACATTTACAAATGATCTGATGTGTGATTGAAAAGATGCATGTCTCACAACTCACTAACCCCAGCTGCACATGACATAACACAAGTGCAGCATGCAGGAAGAGAAAAGAGAGCTTCCAATGATCCATCAATTCCCTTTGGTTTAGACAGAGGGGGGATTTATTGACTGGCACAGTAAATTCAAGGCTTACTCACTGTCAACATAACCCAAGAGGCACTCTGCTGGAAAATCTAGCTCTGTGGTGCCAGGTCGCTCGGCATAATTCCTCTGCAGGGCAGCTGTCTGCGATGAGCCGTGCTCTGTGTGGTTGTGTGGCTGCTGAAAGGCCTGTCATTACAGCTGCACCCAGATCAGATCCAAATAAAATCCAGTCCAACAACTCTGGTTCAAGCCCCGCCCACAACCCGCTTATCAGGATTTAGGATTTGGTCAAAAAGTTCTACGCATGGAAGCCTCTAATAAAAAAATAACCAAACCAAAGAACTGTTGGCATTGTTGTTCTTTGGCATGAACACAAGTGACTGTTAATAGTTAGACGGATTTATGGTGCATAATTATTTTACTATCTCATAGTTTCATGTCAGATAGCAGTGAGATTTGAAGTATTTGACCAGGATAAAGTTAGAACACAGATGCATTTTACAAAAGTGCTTTGATACATGAAAGAACACAAGTCAAATATTTAACTTGTAGCTTTGATGAATGTCCAATTAAGCTGTGCTTCATAATTATTGTAAAAAAAAAACAATGTAAGAAAAGCTCAACTCGTTTCCTACCAAATAACATAAAATCTACACTGTAAAATAGAATTTGTTGACTTATCTCATCTCTGTTTAATCTACTTTTCCTTTAACTGAGATAGTTTTGTCAGAGTTCTGTTTTAAATAATAAACACAACTTACAGTTAGTTGAATCAACATGCTTTTGCAATTAAGGTCAACTTAAAAAACTGGATTTATTCAAATGTTTTAATTTCTAAATCTCACCTGTTCACTTCAGCTCCAGTAACTGTTGCGTTTTAGAAAATGTGTCCACAGGATGTTCACCTGTTCTGGATTTAGATCATGCACATTAACCTCTTTATTCTCTCCAGTCTCTTCCGATTCTTTCCCTTTGTCTCTCACACACTCGCACACACACACTCACTCTCTCTCTCTCTCTCTCTCTCTCTCTCTCTCTCTCTCTCTCTCTCTCTCTCTCTCTCTCTCTCTCTCTCTCTCTCTTTGGAATCAATCAGTGCCAGCCCCCACCCCCCATTCCCCACTGATAGATCCATTATTAATGATAGCCCTTAGCACTAAACTAAATTTAGTGCATAAACTCCACTTGGAGAGCTCAAGAGAGGAATCAATAAGATTGCGGCCACAGCAAGAGTCACATTTAGCTCTTTGGAAATGCAGGATGTGGAGAGGCTGACCCTGAGTGCAAATGTTCCCGCCGACTCAAAGAGAGCTCTGGAGAGGAAGCAGAGGTTCTGGCATTACATGAAAAAAATTCAGAGGGTTGTTACCCTCTAATTATTACCTTGTTGTTAATCTACATATGAGATCGGTGGCAGGGCAATGTTTGGCGTAATTAGGTTCAAACAAGCTCAGACTTATTGCCTATTCAGCATGCCACTTGTGCTGCATGAATCACATCTGAATTTCCAGACCCCCTTGATGCTGATGGTACTTGCCTCCAGTCAGGATCATTGAGCTAATGATGAGCTGCTTTCACCACCACCATGTAGTTCAATATTTAATCATATAGAGTCGTCTCAGATAAAACTATTATTTGTCCATTCAGAATTTCCTCAGGATGCTAGCTGATGACTTTTTTAAATAGAGTGTATTAAAGTAAACTCACGGGACTGGAAACATAATGGTGACTTCATCAGAGGTGATTGGAACAAGCTCAAGTGCTCTGTAGAAAACTTCTTCATGCACACAGACAGGTTTTTTTTTCTCTTCTGCAGCTGCCACATGTCTAATTTAGCTAAATTAAATCAGTGCATTGCTCATCCAGAAATGTGCAAATATTACACCCAAGCCTTCTCAGCAGGAATGACAGTCTACTGCAACATAACGTGATTCTGTAGTTTAGGTTGTTGATGCGTGACTGCGCAGAAGACTACTGAATTAGAAAAGAATAAAATTAACTGTTTATGTTTGTCTGAAGAAAAACAGAACAGCAACAAAGAGGAAAAAGTTAAGTTGAACAGCTTTTAAAGATAGTTGACAAAAGGAAACAGCAGCTACAGTTTTAGGTGTGAAATATTACAGTGAAGGGTTTCAGGGTTATATTTTGCCATCTGCTTGATTGTTTTTATTATTCATTTGTCAGATTTTGCTTTATTTCTGTGATTAGTGTGTTTTTAGTTCAGTTACTAGTGTCCTTTTGTCAGCCTCACACCTCTACTCACCTGTTTTCTCTTTTTGTTTTTATTTCATCCTTTAGTCACATTCATTAATATTTATCCGTCGCTGAAACCGTGTGACTGTGCCTGAAGGCAGGGTGTACCGGATTTCCATTGAGTCACAAAACAAGATGTAGACAGAAACATCTCAAAGTGTGTTATCCAGACAAGCATCAGTCAGAGAAACGATCTTATCAGATTTTACTATTTTGTCTACATAAAATGCTGTAATTTTACCAGAGGTGGAAAGAGTACTAAAATGTTGTACTTAAATACAAGTATAATTACTTTTACTTTTACTTTACTTTTACTTTTGTGTGTGTGTGTGTGTGTGTGTGTGTGTGTGTGTGTGTGTGTGTGTGTGTGTGTGTGTGTGTGTGTGTGTGTGTGTGTGTGTGTGTGTGTGCGTGCGTCGTAGCTTTCCAAAAGGACTTGTTCTTTCCTTACCGGAGCGAACACGGTTAGTTTTGCTGCAGTCATGCTAACGGGACTCGTCTGGAGTCCAGAAGTAGCGGTGCAGTTCTAGATGGATTAATAGATGTAGGTTATTATTTTAGATCAGACCTGTTATTTAAAAATGCGTGTAGGACACAGACACATGGCTCAGACCTTTTGCTGCAGCTGTAAATGCAATTTTACGTAATAATTAGGAGCATCAAAGTAAACAAATAACAGTGATTCACAATATTAGCATCAGCAGCTAGCTTGTTTTACGTGCTGGAGTGACGTATGCGAAACACAGTTCTTCACTGTCTGGAGGAGAGGATTTGGATTTTGTGTAATGATTTATGACAAAAGCCCTTAACAAAATAAAAAACTGGACCCAGTACATGTTTATATAGATAATAAAGTGTAGTTATTTTGCATTTCTACAATTTTAATGCCGAGCCAATACCTTTAACCCTTCACCACTGAAACCAGTTTGTTCATCCCAATCCTCCTAAATAATCCTCCAATCATCCAATCATCCGTTACTGGAATCCTTAAGCATCCCGTAACGTACATCCTGTCAGAATAGGCCTTGGGAGCCCAGGTGTTACTAGAACTAATGGTGTTTCCTCACCAGCGTGAGCCTCCAAACTGTGAAGGTTGGTCTCCAAATATGAACTTCAAATTCATGCATTTGTCTCCTCTTGTAACACTTTAACATGTTTTAAAAGGCTTGCATCATGATAAGTTACACCTCCCAGACCAAAGATACGTCCAATATAAGATAAAACATTATCATAAACACTGCAGAGACATCATTGTTTATTAAATACAAGTTATTTTCCTGAGCCATTACTTCAGCCAAGATATAGGATGCATGGATTTGATGAAGCCATGCTGTCTTATGCAGTCCCACACACACACACACACACACACACACACACGCACGCACACGCATGCACTCACACACACACACACACACACAGCAGCAGCATGTTAGAATCATGTGAATGACTAATTTAACTACACTGAACTGCTTTGGTAATAATTTAATCTATTATTCTGGAGTAAAATAAAGAAACAAGCTAAATCATCACATATCTGTGGCATCAAGAAGCATCTTCTGAGTTCAAACACAGGGATGGAGCACAATGTTTACACCTGAACAGTATCAGGATTAACTCACAGAGGCCTGCAGGTCTTCTGTTTTATGAGCAGAGCGCTGATAATCGGCTTCTTAGGAGCGCTAAACGTAATTTTGCAGCTTCCGTGCGCGGTAAGGAAACACATTTCAAACGCGGAACCGAGTCTGGTTGCCGAACTGAGCACAATTCTGATGACGTCACACCGGTGCGCGAAGGTGCGGGTTCCAACAACCCACAGGAGAGGAGGGAGAGAGGAGGTAAACAGCGAGTGGATCAGAGGGACTGAACTGATGTTTTTGAGCAAAACTGTGGTAAAAATGGCTGTTTGTCCTCATCCTAAAGCGTGTAGCCCCCCCACCCCGGTTTAGACGTGGCGCTCATGCAGGTGTCTCTTTCTGTTCTGACGCTGCTACACGTAATATTTTTAATTTATTAAGCCTACAATTTATTTTTACTCAGTAACGGATATGATTTAAAATGTAGCGAATTACAATTCTTTTTTAAAAACGTACTCAAGTAAAAGTAAAAGTACAGATTTTAAAAACTACTTAAAAAGTATTAATTTACAAAAAAGCTACTCAATTACAGTAACGTGAGTAAATGTAATTCGTTACTTTCCACCTCTGAATTTTACAAATGTGTCACAAAACAAACAGAGAATTGTTCATTGGTTTTTTTGATGGGAGACTGCTGACTATTTCACTGAAGGACAATTAAAAACAAAAATCTGCAAACAAAATCTATGTTCCATTGGCTGCCGACCACAGCTTGATCTGTCCTTGATGATATGATGATGTTTCTAAACAAGTGTTGAGTTTTAAACGTTGCGTTAAATCCACAAAAACTCTAAATAAAAAGACCTTCATGGGTTTTGGCCATTGTAGTTACTAATGAAATTAAAAGTAGATGAAAGCCAAGATTGTGAGATGAAGTGGTCTCATTTTTTCCGTGTGAGTGGGCGTAGTTTAAAGCAAGGGAAGAGAAGTTGCAGGTTTTAGACGCACCATCCTGCTGATAAACCACACACTCTGAATATTGTTTCGTCTACAGATTAACAAGGGAGCCATTAAGATGCTGCTTGTTGATATATCTAAACTTTAGATGAATAAATGTCGAGCAGAAGATTCCAGGGATGAGTCGATTCTAAGCAGCAGGATAAGTTACTGTCAGTGGCGTGTCCAGATCTTTTAAAATGGGGTGGCCCAGGTGAGGCACAACTTTGTGCATGGGTGGCACCAATGGTTATGCTTTCTTTGTTTTACCCCCAAGCCTTTTGTGGACAATGAAAAGCCTATTTAAAGGTAAATTAGTATGGTGGCACCTGGGGTGGCCAATCAGATTCCAAGGGTGGCATGTGCTATCCCAGGCCACTCCCTGGACACGTCTCTGGTTACTGTATAGTTTATGCATTTGGCAGACGCTTTGTCCAGAGCATTTTATAGGTGAGAATGGAATCATGTAGTTACTGCTGAAGCTAACAATAAAGCTACTTGCCCCTACTGCACACCGGAAGCATCAGTGGCGTGGAACGGCAGCGAAACGGCACCGCTTCAAATAGAATCATTATAGTCTATGGAGACAGAAGCGCTGTGCCGCTAAAGATAGGAACAGGTTCTATTTTGTCCGTGAGCCGCTTCTGGGAGGCGTCAAATACCACAGTCAACATAGGGCAAGACAGGAAATCACACATGGTTTTAGTGTAAAATCCCCAGTAATTTTAAAAATAAAGGTCTTGCAATGATGCAATTTCATATATATGAAGCTTATGTGTGACCTAACAGCTTAATTACTCTCAGCATTGTTCCAGAAGTGCAGCAGTATGTTTTCATGGCTTTAACCCTGCAGTGGAGAGGAACAACATCGTATATGACATCACGCAGCGATATCAAACGTGATTTACTTCTTTTTGGTTTAATGGCAGACTGCGTAAACAAACCGTGACCTTTGAAGTCTCGAGGGATCGTGTGATCTCGCGAGTCGAGCGAGGAGCACGGCAGAGAAGTCGCTTCGCTGCTGAGACTCTCCCGGTGTGCATTTGTGGTTGTTGCAAGTAAACCATTCCACGCCACTTTTGCTTCCAGTGTGCAGTAGGTGTGAGAGTAACGAACACCTGTCAGGTTCTGTCAGAGGTGAGAGAGTAGAAATAGAGTGAAAATTCAGAGGGAAGTGCTCAAAGAGACAGCGCAGGTTAGGAGACACTCACTAATCTGATCAGGCCCAAATATTATTCTTGAAGATAAAAAGGGCCTATTCTGGTAGGTCTATGAAGGCCATTCCGTCATTGTGGAACTACACAAAACAAGGGTTTGGATTGTCTTGCCTACAATCCTTTGATGACCGCAGCGGCCGAGTTGTGATACAAGTCTTTGCAAGAGGATTAAAGTAGTTGGGAGCCGTCCCATTCAGGAATTAGTAGGCCAAGTTAAAAAACAGTGAGGTGACGTGCTTTTCAGGCTGATGGAAGGTCAGAGGCATCACCGTGTTCTGAACCTTTTGCAGAGGTTTCAGAGTACAGGCTAGAGGACCAGTGAGAACGACGTTGCAATGACGTGGAGATGACCATAGACTACACCAGAAGCTGGATGGTGTACTGTGTTTGTTTCAAATGCTAAATAATGCAAAAAGACACGAGCGTGCAACAGAGACAACGTTATTTTTAAAAGTCAGTTTGTCATCTATCATTACACCTAAATAACACCCAGATTTTGAACTACTATTGATGGAGCAATAGATAGGGTTTTTTTTTTATTTAAATATTGTGCTCAAATCAAAATACAGTCACACATACCATAATTCTGCTGTAGCTGGTGAAAATATCTCACTTATTTTTGCATCCCAGAATGCACTGCTCATACACAACCTGCCCAGGTTCAGCATCTTACTCTGACAATGAGAGGCAATGATTTACACCTGATGTAACAATAAATATAATATGCATCACAATCGGAGGTGACACCACCCTCCTGCCCAAGAAATGCATGAGCCGTCGAGTAAAGGAAACATGGAGGCTGGGCCGTGCCTGCACTTGTTCTCCAGTCTGTGACTGCCAACTAGATTCTTCTTACATAAGAGAACGTGTCCAAATTTAATATACAAGTTAGGATAATCTAAATTATTCCAGAGAAAGTTGTCGGAACTAAAGCTCATTATCAGATGAGTTTGGTGTGTGTCCTTGGAAGCCTTTGAGGGATGAAAGGAGTTCATGTCATGACAAGCTTTGGGAAAGAGAGTAGGATGAAGTGAGTGGGTTCGGTGACGTATTTCAGATCTGACCATCTCACACAAAGTGACTGAAAGCCTGTTTTACCTTCTGCCCACATGGCTGGCTGTAATTACCACACATCAGTCACGTCTGGCCAATGCCAGAGTGGGAAACATGGCCTCATTAACTGAAAGTCAGTCCTGGGAAACCCGGAATGGAAAGAGTAAGAGAGAGACCTTAAATGATGGAGGACAGTGATGGTGAGAAGACAGAGAGAAAAGATTCATTTCAAACAGGTGCAACACAAGTACTGATAGTGAGTGAAATATCAAAGCGTGCATTCTGCTGGGTGGGCTGAGAAATAGCTGTTGCTGCTGTTTGATCCATCACACAGCTGCTTGTTTTCTTTCGAAAGCTTTGGAGAAGCCTCTGGGTGCCGGGGAGGAGTGAAGCGAGGTGGAGAAATTTTCTAATCCCTTCCTTTCTCTCTGTCAGTTTGCCTCTTCCTTCCCTTCTCCTCAGCCTCTCATCTCCTACAATTTGTGAGAACTCCTTTAGGCACAGCGGGATGAGAAAGCGTGTTTTGCTGGGACAGCATGTGAACAGGCATTTCCTCTGCGATTGTGTACTTGCTTACCTGTTTACGCCCAAATTAAAGTTGGATTTTTGTCTCGCTTGATGTTTCACAAACACCCAGATGCTGCTGCTTTCTGCAGAACAATGAGCAGAAGAAAGTGAAATAAAACGATGTGTCCTTTATCTCTGCAGCTGATTTCCTGCTTTGAGCTGAAGTTCATTTCAGGGGAGAGATCAGTGTACGGAGCCTGCAGCAGAACAGCCCGCAACTGTCAGCCCGGCTGCCACCTGAAAGCCCGCCAAATCACCAGGAACAACAGTGTCTTCAGTCTGTTGGACCGCTCTTGTTGACTTCCTTTGAAAAAGATTTGCATTGCAGAGACACTTTGCAGCTTTCTAAGAAAGCTGAAAGGCTGACTCAAGTGGATGTTTCCTTGCTGAGTCACTTTAAGCCGGGCGTACACTGTGCGACTTTTTCACTCGTAGCACTCAGCTTCAGCTCACACTGTACGACTTCCTCGCAGAGCAGATCTCACGAGTCATGCGCTCACACTGTACAACCCAGTTCTCGGATGCAACCTGACTGCTCACACTGTACGTCTGGTAGCAACACGTCGGCCCTAAAAATATGCTAAAAATAGCAGTTTTTACTCAACACGTCAGACTTTTTTGTCTTGTTTTGCCTGTTGTCCTTCGGGAGTGCTGCAGGAGGACACACAGGGATTTATGGGGGTTGGATGAGGAAAACGAAATAAAGAGAGTAAATCTGTGTTTTGTGATCAGTTTAATTTGACATGAACACGACTAACACGCTTTCTTGACAATCTTTGTGAGTAAAAAAACGTGTAGAAACAAAAACGAACAACGTGTGTTATTAGGGAAATAGCGAGCGGCGTTGATGCAGGATTGAGCATGCGCCGTGAGCGGTTCTGGTACTTTTTGGGTCGCAGCTGCTCGCAGCACCGCATCAACAGTGCGATACCCTCACGAGGGACGAGCAAAATTTTAAACACGCCAGAAGTCCGTGCGACCTCACGACTGCTGATCGGCAGCTGGTCACGTGGTGTTAATCGCCTCTCGTAACCCCCTGTACACTACACGACCGCTCGGCGCAAAACTCGCCCCGATCTCGTGGATTCTCGCACGACTGGAAAATCGGCTCAAAAAAGTGAAAAAATCGCACAGAGTACGCCCGGCTTTAAACACACAGAAGTTGCTTCTAATCTGTCCGACTTTGAAAAATCTGCAAAACGTTAAGAATTTCTGCACATTTTGGAATCAGGATTGCACATTTTTGTCACAACTGTCAAGAAACAAATTAGAAGATATTTTAGATACTGAGACAAATGTTGAAATTAACGCGCGCACACACTCACACACCGCATGGGCGATCGCTAGAGCTGCTGAAGTCTTGCAAGAGTTTTGGACATATGAGCAACAAGCACTCCCCGGGGAGGCCTAGCAAAGAGAATCTCATTCAGCAGCTGCACAGAGTAACTTGATTTCTTGCTCTTCCTCACCTTATCATTTGCTCCCACTGGAGATCTGGGAGAGATTAACTACAGATCAGCTAGGAGACAGCTCTGCAGTGACGTTGTCTATCTGAAGGAGCAACAGAACAAGGAATGTCATGCTTCTACGTACACAGATCAGCTGTCACATCATGACCTAGGATGGGTAAAGTGAACAGCAATGTCAATCTTACAGTTGTGCAGAGAGAAAGCTGCGTTTCTGTTTCTCATGGTTGTGATTGAAGTTCTGATTTACTGTAGGAGCTCTCATCCATTCACTCAGCTCAAGTGGAGCTTCGCTGACACTTCACTGGGTTGCCCAGCGGTCCGTCATTACGTATTTAACAAGCTGTCTGCACCGACCTTGAGCCGAGGCTCCTCAAAATTTTAGAGTAAGAAAGATTGTGTGTGTTGCAGGGAAACTTTAAACAAGCAAGGAACTCCTTGTGGTTCAGCGTTGGCTTTTATGACAGAACTTTGCCTGGTTTGGTTCAGAGCTGTAAACTGAGTGTGTTTCTCAATGCCAAGGAATCTTGCCTTGATGTCTTGGCCCCGCCCCGGTTTCCTAGGAGATACGTCATCAGGAGCCGCCAAGACCTGTTCCAATGTGCATGTTCTACCGAGGCATCTGTTCTCCGTTTGTTAGCCGTTAGCAAGGACGCACGGAAGGTGCCTTGTAGCCTAGCCTTGGCCAAAAATTACCCAGAATACACCGCAGTATTTTCAAAAAGATGGCGGATCAGAAGCTGGCCGCTACTTCGGGGGCAAATTTCAAGTTTAAAAGTCAGTCTACTATTTTAAAATGTTTTTTTAGATTTAAGAAGTTATCTATGGTTGGTTAGTAGCTTAGTAGTTGCAGCTTCGGTGGCTAGCGGGTAGTAACTTACTTATATAATTAATTTAATAAACATATACACATTTTAAAAAGTAAAAGGCTCATTATATATTTATATTGAAACTAATATGAATAAAATATAACATTGTCTCCCGTGTTGCGTGAAGTTACGTGACCGCCGTGGAAGCCGTGGTCACGTGATGTAAGTCTGTTCCATTTAACCGTTTTCTTTGACCAAGGAAGGACCGTGTCCTCTAAGTAAGGAGCTTGGCCTCACAAAGCATCGCCTCGCAAGGCCAGGCGCCTTGATGTTACTGAGAAACACCCTGAGTCTTCCTTGCAAACGAGATTCAATCATGTGAACAGAAATGTCCTGAACTCTTAAATGAGAGGAAAATGAAATCCTCTATATTTTGGAGGATTAAGTTTTGGCATTGAATTAATGATTTTAATGGAAGTATACATCATGCATGAGAAAATCTTTCAGCCTTATGCTGTCAAGCAAGAGGATAAACACTTTTTTTCATAAATTTGCCCAAATGCGCTCGTATCAATTTACAAAAGAAAGCTGCTTAGCATAAATCAGCCGGCGGAAACTCCCCTCCTCATCTGGAACGATGAAAATCTCCTGTCACACGTAAGCAGAGATATTACATTTCTGACTTTAATAATTCATCAGCGGGTTGCTGAATAACTCATGATCAAAGTCATAAATTATATTCAACCAAGTCATTACAAGAGATGAAGTGAAGGAGCGGCTGTAGTTTTGATAAGAGAGTAGTATGCTGTCTTCATTTATAAAGTAAATTGTCCATGCGTTCCCTCTCAGTGCCTCACGTGTTATGCAAACTGTCTCGAAGCACTTGTTAATAACCTTTTTCATTATACACACATCATAGTGGAAGGACGGCTGCAGACGCAGAATTGCATGTTGTTTAATTATATAAGAATGCAAATTCACCACGTTTACAAGGTCTGACTTTTAACAGTCCAAAAACATTCATTTTAAATGCACGTATCCGTGTGTGCATTTGTTCGCTCAAGGCACAAATATGGATGAAGCAAAGATTCTGGTCTTTGAATCCAATCGACCCTCAAGTTTATAAAACATGTCGTTGTTTAAAGAAATGAATCCAAAATGGTGAAGATGTCATGTATTCTTCTAAGATCCTGCAGAACGTTGGTCCACTCCTCTTAATGGTTTCATCATGCTGCAGTACATTAAGGTTCGTAAATAAGAATGTGCAATTTTAAAATGATGTAGAACACTGCCGGCTGCTGATAACCTGACAGAGGGGACTGGAAATAAGCAGCACTGATTTGACCCGTAATGAAACAAAACAAGAACTGGAATCAAAAGCCTTCCTGCAACAGCAAATAGCATCAAAAGCATCATGTTCTCTTGCCTGGAGTAAATGCATGCATGGAAAACTCCTTAGTCTCTTTACATGCAAATCCAGTCAGTGTGTATGAGTGTGTTTTATCTCGGGGGCTGCTGTTTGCTAATCAAGAGCTTTGTGGAGGCCAAGGGACCGTTCTGAGAAGAGGAGTACAATGCAGCCCGTCTTTCTCTGTGTGGGAACACGCGCTCATTTTACAGCCTTTTAACTTCCAATCTGACAGTCGATGGTTTCCTATTCTTTCTTCTCGTTTGTTATTCTGCAAGCCTCTTGGCTGCTGTTCAAATGTACAAGCCATATTAACAGCTGAGATGATGCATATCAGTGCTGCTCAAAGGATGAGGAACTATGGCTTTAATTTTCTGTTTATTGCTCTTTTTTGTTGTTTAAATGTGTAAATGTCCAAACCAAACCGGTAACTAACATAACATTAACCAGCAGGTATTAGTGGTGTCCTGATTTCTGGGTAAACCTCAACAAGAGATATTTAATTTGCTTTATATGTTTAGATATTTGTCTGTGGCCAGATGACACGATCTGAAACCCTCCACTTCCTCTCCTGGTGCGTTTTACAGAGTCCGATTTTTAAACCTAAAAATTTTCATCTGCATTTTTGATCAGTTCATTTGAAACAAATCATCTGCAGCTCAGATACTTCATGTCCTTTAAATTTATCTCTGAATATAATTTTGTTCAGGATAAATTGTCAGCTTTCTTCCACTAAGGATCCGTGGTCAGATGTCATTTACACTGATCTCAAGCTGCTAATTCATCATTTTGCCACCGCAATAGTGACCTCAGCTTCTTCTATATCCAAATTACTGTTGCTGTGTCATAAATCAGAATCTGTTCCTGCAGTGTTCTGTTGGCTTTCTGGACATTTTAACAGGCTATAGGATTAAATGAACATAGCTGTAGACATTTGCAAAAAGTTATCTTTAACCCTTTCTGTGTGGGTCCAAACGGGGATCTGACATTAAAACAGGAAAGTGTTTACTCAGCCTGCAATGCTGCGTGAAAAAAGTGCAGCAGCTGTGCTTATTGACTGGCTCTGGCTTCAGCCGGCATTAATGGGAACACATCCAGGTGTATACTGTTTAATGAAGTGCTGCCTCAGTACTTACTGAACTCTGGTCCTGTTTTTGGTTTAGCCTCTGGCCAACAATAACTGCAAATGTGTTCATTCTTCCAAAGGCAAAGCCTTTAATTGACTTGCTCCGTTGGGTTCACCTGGATATGAGAACATTTATGAAAACGTTTGGTCTACAAACAATAAAAAGTTAGAATAATTTCCTTAATCCCCCAATCTAAGACAAGCTGTTCTTTCCATGCTCCAGCTCCAATGCTGATGCGTGATCTCTTTTCTTTTGACGATGGAAAATAATGTTTTTGTCTGTACCTCATGAACCATGGGATGTAGTTTATAGAAACTCTCAGGAAGTCATGAGTGGACGTAGATCTACATTTGATTTGATTTTGGACTCCACCCAGTTCACAATGGCGACCACAGATGAATTATTGTGGAGCATTTTACAGATATGAAAGGTGCAT